>NC_057806.1:421802056-421802346 GCF_018294505.1 Triticum aestivum | reverse complement strand
TTGCCAGGAAGGCTTTTGTCTTCGGCAGAGAACTTTTACGTTCTCGATGCCGGCTTCCGGCAAGCTGATTGCCAGGAAGGCTTTTGTCTTCGGTAGAGAACTTTGACGTTCTCGATGCCGGCTTCCGGCAGGCTTGTTGCCAGGAAGGCTTTTATCTTCGGCAGAGAACTTTGACGTTCTCGATGCCGGCTTCCGGCAAGCTTGTTCCCAGGAAGGCTTTTATCTTCGGCAGAGAACTTTGACGTTCTCGATGCCGGCTTCCGGCAAGCTTGTTGCCAGGAAGGCTTTTA
>NC_057806.1:421796490-421801807 GCF_018294505.1 Triticum aestivum | reverse complement strand
GGCTTTTATCTTCGGCAGAGAACTTTGACGTTC
Organism: Triticum aestivum; assembly: GCF_018294505.1. NCBI lineage: Eukaryota > Viridiplantae > Streptophyta > Magnoliopsida > Poales > Poaceae > Triticum > Triticum aestivum. The sequence goes on along the minus strand of NC_057806.1, from coordinate 421,801,774 downwards.
TCGTTGCTGGCTTCCGGCAAGCTTGTTGCCAGGAAGGTTTTTATCTTCGACAGAGAACTTTGGCGTTCTCGATGCCGGCTTCCGGCAGGCTTGTTGCCAGGAAGGCTTTTATCTTCGGCAGAGAACTTTGACGTTCTCGATGCCGGCTTCCGGCAGGCTTGTTGCCAGGAAGGCTTTTATCTTCGGCAGAGAACTTTGATGTTCTCGATGCCGGCTTCCGGCAGGCTTGTTGCCAGGAAGGCTTTTATCTTCGGCAGAGAACTTTGACATTCTCGATGCCGGCTTCCGGCAAACTTGTCGCCAGGAAGGCTCATGGCGAAGAACTTCGTTGTTCTTGACACCGGCTCCCGGCAAGATCGTTGCCGGAAAGGCTTATGGCGAAGAACTTCGTCGTTCTTGACACCGGCTCCCGGCAAGATTGTTGCCGGAAAGGCTTATGGCGAAGAACCTCGTCGTTCTTGACACCGGCTCCCGGCAAGAACGTTGCCGGAAAGGCTTATGGTGAAGAACTTCGTCGTTCTTGACGCCAAAAAGATTGGCCCTAAGGGTGTTGCCAGCCCCCGGGCCATAACTGCGTTCAAACATAGCAAGTGATTAGCATCCGAAGTGCACTTAACTCGTTTGCGAATTTTGACTTCTGCTACATATTCCCTATGCCTGCTGGAATGCTTTCCGGTGCGTGTGATCCAGCTAGCAGCGCTTGAGGGAACGGGCCCTTAGCGGCTATTCGGGAACATCGCCTCCCGGAAAGGTTTACCTTCTTGGTTCTAGCGCAACCGCACAAGTTGCCGAGTGGACTCGAGGCAACATGGAGCGCAACTAGCCCCGAGAAGGCTCCTCGGCATACAGGTCTATGCAGAAATCTCAAATAAATATCACATGCTATCTTCCTGTTCGACCCCTCTTTGTACGTCCACCCTACGCTTTCTAGGAAAACTTGCTGGTACAGGCACCCTTGCCGCGAGCGCCGAGTGCGGAACTTCAGCAGCCTACTGGCGGGGTCGCTACCGACAAGTAATCTTATCGCAACTAGTTGCGGCTCGCTTAAGTTGTTGAGCGGACTCGAAAGAAAGTAAGGGCGCTAGCAGCTCTCTTAAGTTGCTGAGCAGACTCGAAGCAAAGTAAGGGCGCTTGCAGCTCACTTAAGTTGTTGAGCGGACTCGAAACAAAGTAAGGGCGCGACTAGCTACGAGTTGATTCCTCCGCGCGCAGGTTTTTCGTACAAAGAACAAGATCTCCAAGGCGGATAACTTCGTATAGAAAGGAAATATCTAAAGTTTTGCACGACTTAGCTTTTTTCTGTTGCCGCACTGGCGTCGTTCTTTTGCTTGCCCAATCCTTGGGAGCCATGACAATGAGGATTTAGCTTGCGTGCCCGCCGGATCGGGTTCGCACGATCTCGACGCCCCCTCCCTGGCGCGCCATAGATGTCGGGGGCGATGCTGATTCCCGCCAACACCTATGGGGACAGGGCCCCTTTTCAGTTCGGTGGGGGGCGGAGAGCGCACAAAGAGCGGATCGAGGCAGTGCACGCGGGGAGATTTTTACCCAGCTTCGGGCTGCACGGATGCGTAAAACCCTACTGCTGCTTGTTTGTGTATATTGGATTCTTGCTCAGGAGCGATGGACGCTGCCAGACTGACCGTAAGAGTGTTTCTGGTGTTCAACGAGCCGAGCTGGCCGAGTCTCTGAACTCCCCGACCTTCGGAACCCTTTCTACGTTGCGCTTGGGCCTCCTTTTATACTCAAGGGGTCACCGACAGGGGGCAACGTAGACAAGAAGGGTAAAAATGGAAAAGGATGTGGTAGGTATAGCTACCGCTATTGTGGATACAGTGCACCCTACATAACTCTGACGGCAGGAGACAAGGGCATTAAATGCCTGTCTGAGTCTCCTAAACAGTGCAAAAGGTGACCGTTAGGAGTGCCACCGTTTGCCACGATGGGCTTCTCTTCATCTCCGCTTGCCACCACGTACCCCTAGCTGCACGGCCTCCCGCCACATGCGCTCTGGGAGAGTCCCAGAGCGACACGTTAGCAGGTGAGCTGGAGCGCGGGCACACAGTGGGGGCTTCCCGCGGCAAGCTCCGTGCCGCGGCCGTCGTCTTGTCGCGTCCGGAAGCTTGTCGCTCGCCGGATCTTGCCGGGACGCAGGACGCGTCGCGGCAAGCTTTCTTGGTATGTCTTGAGGGGCCTTCCCGGCAAGCTCCTCTTGCCGGGGTCTCGTCTCTTCCCGGCAAGCTCCTCTTGCCGGGGCCTTGGTTGGCCTTCCCGGCAAGCTTCTCTTACCGGGGCCTCGGTTGGCCTTCCCGGGAAGCTCCTCTTAACGGGGCCTTGGTTTGAGTACTTTGTTCTTGAATGGTCTTTAAGGGAACCACGGAGGGTCCTGGCGGTCACCCGGCAAGCCTTGCCGCGGGGCGCTGCAACTGCCCGTGCACGAGTTCGGGGTAATAGGGTACCCCTACTCTAGTACACCGACAACTAGGTTATAGAGCTAGTTTAACTATAGTGTAAAATTATTTGTACTAGGTTATAGAGCCAGTTCTACTCTAGTAGCAAATTACTTGAACTACCTTGTAGAGCTAGTTCAACTCTAGTGTAAAATTATTTGAACTAGCTTGTAGAGCTAGTTCAAATCTAGTGTGAAATTATGTGTACTAGGTTATAGAGCTAGTTCAACTCTAGTGTAAAATTATTTGAACTAGCTTGTCCAGCTTGTTCAACTATGGTGTGAAATTATTTGTACTAGGTTATTGAGAGCTAGTTCAACACTAATGTAAAATTATTTGAACTAGCTTGTAGAGCTACTTCAACAATAGTGTAAAATTATTTGAACTAGCCTGTAGAGCTAGTTCAACTCTAGTGTAAAATTATTTGAACTAGCTTGTAGAGCTAGTTCAACTCTAGTGTAAAATTATTTGAACTATCTTGTAGAGCTAGTTCAAATCTAGTGTGAAATTATGTGTACTAGGTTATGCAGCTAGTTCAACTCTAGTGTAAAATTATTTGAACTAGCTTGTAGAGCTAGTTCAACTCTAGTGTGAAATTTTTTGTACTAGGTTATTGAGAGCTGGTTCAACACTAGTGTAAAATTATTTGAACTAGCTTGTAGAGCTACTTCAACACTAGTGTAAAATTATTTGAACTAGCCTATAGAACTAGTTCAACTCTAGTGGCAAATTATTTGAACTATCGTGTAGAGCTAGTTCAACTCTAGTGTAGAATTACATGAACTAGCTTGTAGAGCTAGTTCAAATCTTGTGTGAAATTATGTGTACTATGTTATAGAGCAAGTTCAACTCTAGAGTAAAATTATTTGAACTAGCTTGTAGAGCTAGTTCAACTCTAGTGTAAAATTATTTGTACTAGGTTATAGAGCTAGTTCAACTCTAGTGTAAAACTATTTGAACTAGACTGTAGAGCTAGTTCAACTCTAGTGTGAAATCATTTGTAATAGGTTATAGAGCTAGTTGTACTCTAGTGTAAAATTATTTGTACTAGGTTATAGAGCTAGTTCTACTCTAGTGCAAAATTATTTGAACTAGCTTGTAGAGCTTGTTCAACTCTACAAGCTTGTATAGCTAGTTCAACTCTAGTGTAAAATTATTTGAACTAGCTTGTAGACCTAGTTCAACTCTAGTGTAAAATTATTTGAACTAGGTTATAGATCTAGTTCAACTTTAGTGTAAAATTATTTGAACAAGCTTGTAGAGCTAGTTCAACTCTAGTGTAAAATTATTTGAACTAGCTTGTAGAGCTAGTTCAACTCTATTGTAAAATTATTTGTACTAGGTTATAGAGCTAGTTCAACTCTAGTGTAAAATTATTTGTACTAGGTTATAGAGCTAGTTCTACTCTAGTACAAAAATATTTAAACTACCTTTTTAGAGCTAGTTCAACTCTAGTGTAAAATTATTTGAACTAGCTTGTAGAGCTAGCTCAGATCTAGTCTGAAATTATGTGTACTATCTTATGGAGCTAGTTCAACTCTAGTGTAAAATAATTTGAACTAGCTTGTAGAGCTAGTTCAAATCTAGTGTGACATTGTGTGTACTATGTTATAGAGCTAGTTCAACTCTAGTGTAAAATTATTCGAACTAGCTTGTAGAGCTAGTTCAACTCTAGTCTAAAATTATTTGTCCTAGGTTATAGAGCAAGTACAAATCGAGTGTAAAACTATTTGAACTAGACTGTAGAGCTAGTTCACCTCTAGTTTAAAATAATTTGTACTAGGTTATAGAGCTAGTTAAAGTCTAGTGTAAAATTATTTTTACTAGGTTATAGAGCTAGTTCTACTCTAGTGAAAAATTATTTGAACTAGCTTGTAGAGCTTGTTCAACTCTACAAGCTTGTATAGCTAGTTCAACTCCAGTGTAAATTTTTTTGAACTAGGTTATAGATCTAGTTCAACATTAGTGTAAAATTATTTGAACTAGCTTGTAGAGCTAGTTCAACTCTAGTGTAAAATTATTTGAACTAGCTTGTAGAGCTAGTCCAACTCTAGTGTAAAATTATCTGAACTAGCTTGTAGAGCTAGTTCAAATCTAGTGTAAAATTATTTGAACTAGGTTATAGATCTAGTTCAACTTTAGTGTAAAATTATTTGAACTAGCTTGTAGAGCTAGTTCAATTCCAGTGTAGAATTATTTGAACTAGATTGTAGAGCTTGTTCAACTCTAGTGTAAAATTATTTGAACTAGGTTATAGATCTAGTTCAACTATAGTGTAAAACTATTTGAACTAGAATGTAGAGCTAGTTCAACTCTAGTGTAAAATTATCTGAACTAGCTTGTAGAGCTAGTTCAACTCTAGTGTAAAATTATTTGTACTAGGTTATAGAGCTAGTTCAACTATAGTGTAAAACTATTTGAACTAGATTGTAGAGCTAGTTCAACTCTAGTGTAAAACTATTTGTGAACTAGCTTGAAGAGCTAGGTCAACTCTAGTGTAAAATTATTTGTACTAGGTTATAGAGCTAGTTCAACTCTAGTGTAAAATTATTTGTACTAGGTTATGGAGCTAGTTCAACTCTAGTGTAAAACTATTTGTGAACTAGCTTGAAGAGCTAGTTCAAATCTAGTGTGAAATTATGTGTACTATCTTATAGAGCTAGTTCAACTCTAGTGTAAAATTATTTGAACTAGACTGTAGAGCTAGTTCAACTCTAGTGTAAAATTATTTGTCCTAGGTTATGGATCTAGTTCTACTCTAATGTAAAATTATTTGAACTAGCTTGTAGAGCTAGTTCAACTCTAGTGTAAAATTATTTGAACTAGCTTGTAGA
>NC_057806.1:421794759-421796213 GCF_018294505.1 Triticum aestivum | reverse complement strand
TAGCTAGTTCAAATCTAGTGTAAAATTATTTGAACTAGCTTGTAGAGCTAGTTCAACTCTAGTGTAAAATTATTTGTTCTATGTTATAGAGCTAGTTCAACTCTAGTGTAAATTTATTTTTACTAGGTTATAGAGCTAGTTCAACTATAGTGTAAAATTATTTGAACTAGCTTGTAGAGCTAGTTCAACTCTAGTGTAAAATTATTTGAACTAGCTTGTAGAGCTAGTTCAACTCTATTGTAAAATTATTTGTACTAGGTTATAGAGCTAGTTCTACTCTAGTGTAAAATTATTTTAACTAGCTTGTATATCTAGTTCAAATCTAGTGTAAAATTATTTGAACTAGCTTGTAGAGCTAGTTCAACTCTAGTGTAAAATTATTTGTTCTATGTTATAGAGCTAGTTCAACTCTAGTGTAAATTTATTTGTACTAGGTTATAGAGCTAGTTCAACTCTAGTGTAAAATTATTTGAACTAGCTTGTCGAGCTCGTTCAAATCTACAAGCTTGTATATCTAGTTCAACTCTAGTGTAAAATTATTTGAACTAGCTTATAGAGCTAGTTCAACTCTAATGTAAAATTATTTGAACTAGGTTATAGATCTTGTTCAACTTTAGTGTAAAATTATTTGAACTAGCTTGTAGAGCTGCTTCAACACTAGTGTAAAATTAGTTGAACTAGCTTGTAGAGCTACTTCAGTTCTACTGTAAAATTATTTGTACTAGGTTATAGAGCTAGTTCAACTCTAGTGTAAAATTTTTTGTACTAGGTATAGAGCTAGTTCTACTCTAGTACAAAAATATTTAAACTACCTTGTAGAGCTAGTTCAACTCTAGTGTAAAATTATTTGAAGTAGCTTGTAGAGCTAGTTCAAATCTAGTCTGAAATTATGTGTACTATCTTATAGAGCTAGTTCAACTCTAGTGTAAAATTATTTGAACTAGCCTGTAGAGCTTGTTCAAATCTAGTGTAAAATTATTTGAACTAGCTTGTACAGCTAGTTCAACTCTAGTGTAAAATCATTTGTACTAGGTTATAGAGCTAGTTCAAGTCTAGTGTAACATTATTTGTACTAGGTTATAGAGCTAGTTCTACTCTAGTGAAAAATTATTTGAACTAGCTTCTAGAGCTTGTTCAACTCTACAAGCTTGTATAGCTAGTTCAACTCCAGTGTAAAATTATTTGAACTAGCTTGTAGAGCTAGTTCAACTCTAGTGTAAAATTATTTGAACTAGCTTGTAGAGCAAGTTCAACTCTAGTGTAAAATTATTTGAACTAGGTTATAGATCTAGTTCAACTATAGTGTAAAACTATTTGAACTAGAATGTAGAGCTAGTTCAACTCTAGTGTAAAATTATCTGAAGTAGCTTGTAGAGAGCTAGTTCAACTCTAGTGTAAAATTATTTGAACTAGGTTATAGATCTAGTTCAACTTTAGTGTAAAATTATTTGAAC
>NC_057806.1:421792260-421794709 GCF_018294505.1 Triticum aestivum | reverse complement strand
TGTAGAGCTAGTTCAATTCTAGTGTAAAATTATTTGAACTAGATTGTAGAGCTAGTTCTACACTAGTGTAAAATTATTTGAACTAGGTTATAGATCTAGTTCAACTATAGTGTAAAACTATTTGAACTAGAATGTAGAGCTAGTTCAACTCTAGTGTAAAATTATCTAAACTAGCTTGTAGAGCTAGTTCAACTCTAGTGTAAAATTATTTGTACTAGGTTATAGAGCTAGTTCAACTCTAGTGTAAAATGATTTGAACTATCTTGTAGAGCTAGTTAAACTCTAGTGTAAAGTTATTTGAACTAGCATGTTGTGCTAGTTCGATTCTAGTGTAAAATTATTTGAACTAGCTTGTAGAGCTAGTTCAACTCTAGTGTAATATTATTTGTACTAGGTTATAGAGCTAGTTCAACTCTAGTGCAAAATTATTTGAACTAGCGTGTAGATCTAGTTCAACTCTAGTGTAAAATTATTTGAATTAGCTTGTAGAGCTAATTCAACACTAGTGTAAAATTGTTTGTACTAGCTTGTGGAGCTAGTTGAACTCTAGTGTAAAATTATTTGTACTAGGTTATAGAGCTAGTTCAACTCTAGTGTAAATTTATTTGTACTAGGTTATAGAGCTAGTTCAACTCTAGTGTAAAATTATTTGTACTAGGTTATAGAGCTAGTTCAACTCTAGTGTAAATTTATTTGTACTAGGTTATAGAGCATGTTCTACTCTAGTGAAAAATTATTTGAACTGGCTTGTAGAGCTTGTTCAAATCTACAAGCTTGTATATCTAGTTCAACTCTAGTGTAAAATTATTTGAACTAGCTTATAGAGCTAGTTCAACTCTAATGTAAAATTATTTGAACTAGGTTATAGATCTTGTTCAACTTTAGTGTAAAATTATTTGAACTAGCTTGTAGAGCTACTTCAACTCTAGTGTAAAATTATTTGAACTAGCTTGTAGAGTTACTTCAACTCTACTGTAAAATTATTTGTACTAGATTATAGAGCTAGTTCAACTCTAGTGTAAAATTATTTGTACTAGGTATAGAGCTAGTTCTACTCTAGTACAAAAATATTTAAACTACCTTGTAGAGCTAGTTCAACTCTAGTGTAAAATTATTTGAACTAGCTTGTTGAGCTAGTTCAAATCTAGTCTGAAATTATGTGTACTATCTTATAGAGCTAGTTCAACTCTAGTGTAAAATAATTTGAACTAGCTTGTAGAGCTTGTTCAAATCTAGTGTAAAATCATTTGTACTAGGTTATAGAGCTAGTTCAAGTCTAGTGTAAAATTATTTGTACTAGGTTATAGAGCTAGTTCTACTCTAGTGAAAAATTATTTGAACTAGCTTCTAGAGCTTGTTCAACTCTACAAGCTTGTATAGCTAGTTCAACTCCAGTGTAAAATTATATGAACTAGCTTGTAGAGCTTGTTCAACTCTAGTGTAAAATTTTTTGAACTAGGTTATAAATCTAGTTCAACATTAGTGTAAAATTATTTTAACTAGCTTGTAGAGCTAGTTCAACTCTAGTGTAAAATTATTTGAACTAGCTTGTAGAGAAAGTTCAACTCTAGTGTAAAATTATTTGAACTAGGTTATAGATCTAGTTCAACTATAGTGTAAAACTATTTGAACTAGAATGTAGAGCTATTTCAACTCTAGTGTAAAATTATCTGAACTAGCTTGTAGAGCTAGTTCAACTCTAGTGTAAAATTATTTGAAATATGTTATAGATCTAGTTCAACTTTAGTGTAAAATTATTTGAACTAGCTTGTAGAGCTAGTTCAATTCTAGTGTGAAATTATTTGAACTAGATTTTAGAGCTAGTTCTACTCTAGTGTAAAATTATTTGAACTAGGTTATAGATCTAGTTCAACTATAGTGTAAAACTATTTGAACTAGAATGTAGAGCTAGTTCAACTCTAGTGTAAAATTATCTGAACTAGCTTGTAGAGCTAGTTCAACTCTAGTGTAAATTTATTTGTACTAGGTTATAGAGCATGTTCTACTCTAGTGAAAAATTATTTGAACTGGCTTGTAGAGCTTGTTCAAATCTACAAGCTTGTATATCTAGTTCAACTCTAGTGTAAAATTATTTGAACTAGCTTATAGAGCTAGTTCAACTCTAATGTAAAATTATTTGAACTAGGTTATAGATCTTGTTCAACTTTAGTGTAAAATTATTTGAACTAGCTTGTAGAGCTACTTCAACTCTAGTGTAAAATTATTTGAACTAGCTTGTAGAGTTACTTCAACTCTATTGTAAAATTATTTGTACTAGATTATAGAGCTAGTTCAACTCTAGTGTAAAATTATTTGTACTAGGTATAGAGCTAGTTCTACTCTAGTACAAAAATATTTAAACTACCTTGTAGAGCTAGTTCAACTCTAGTGTAAAATTATTTGAACTAGCTTGTTGAGCTAGTTCAAATCTAGTCTGAAATTATGTGTA
>NC_057806.1:421784865-421791812 GCF_018294505.1 Triticum aestivum | reverse complement strand
AACTTTAGTGTAAAATTATTTGAACTAGCTTGTAGAGCTAATTCAATTCTAGTGTGAAATTATTTGAACTAGATTGTAGAGCTAGTTCTACTCTAGTGTATAATTATTTGAACTAGGTTATAGATCTAGTTCAACTATAGTGTAAAACTATTTGAACTAGAATGTAGAGCTAGTTCAACTCTAGTGTAAAATTATCTAAACTAGCTTGTAGAGCTAGTTCAACTCTAGTGTAAAATTATTTGTACTAGGTTATAGAGCAAGTTCAACTATAGTGTAAAACTATTTGAACTAGATTGTAGAGCTAGTTCAACTCTAGTGTAAAATTATTTGAACTAGCTTGTAGAGCTAGTTCAACTCTAGTGTAAAACTATTTGTGAACTAGCTTGTAGAGCTAGGTCAACTCTAGTGTAAAATTATTTGTACTAGGTTATAGAGCTAGTTCAACTCTAGTGTAAAATTATTTGTACTAGGTTATAGAGCTAGTTCTACTCAAGTAGAAAATTATTTAAACTACCTTGTAGAGCTAGTTCAACTCTAGGGTAAAATTATTTGAACTAGCTTGTAGAGCTAGTTCAAATCTAGTGTGAAATTATGCGTACTATCTTATAGAGCTAGTTCAACACTAGTGTAAAATTATTTGAATTAGCTTGTAGAGCTAGTTCAACTCTAGTGTAAAACTATTTGAACTAGTGTAGGATCTAGAAGTAGATGTGTCTAGAGGGGGGTGATTAGACACTTAATGCTAGAGTTACAATTTTTAAGCATTTTCGGTTTAAGTGGGGTTTAGGAACAATTTCAACACACACAATACATATCAAGCATGCATGCAAGAGTATATGAGCAGCGTAATGTAAAGCATGCAACTTGCAAGAATGTAAAGAGAAGGGTTTGGAGAATTCAAACGCAATTGGAGACACGGATGTTTTTCCCGTGGTTTGGATAGGTGGTGCTATCCTACATCCACGTTGATGGAGACTTCAACCCACGAAGGGTAACGGTTGCGCGAGTCCACACAGGGCTCCACCCACGAAGCGTCCACGAAGAAGCAACCACGCACAAAGGGTCCACGAAGAAGCAACCTTGTCTATCCCACCATGGCCATCGCCCACACAGGACTTGCCTCACTAGCGGTAGATCTTCACGAAGTAGGCGATCTCCTTGCCCTTACAAACTCCTTGGTTCAACTCCACAATCTTGTCGGAGGCTCCCAAGTGACACCTAGCCAATCTAGGAGACACCACTCTCCAAGAAGTAACAAATGGTGTGTAGGTAATGAACTCCTTGCTCTTGTGCTTCAAATGATAGTCTCCCCAACACTCAACTCTCTCTCATAGGATTTGGATTTGGTGGAAAGAAGGTTTGAGTGGAAAGCAACTTGGGAAGGCTAGAGATCAAGATTCATATGGTAGGAATGGAATATCTTGGTCTCAACACATGAGTAGGTGGTTCTCTCTCAGAACATATGAGTTGGAATGGTATGTGTGTTATGATGGCTCTCTCATCGAATGAGGAGGAGGTGGAGGGGTATATATAGCCTCCACACAAAATCCAACCGTTACACACAGTTTTCCAATCTCGGTGGGACCGAATCAATAAACTCGGTCGGACCGAAAATGTAAACCTAGTGACCGTTAGAGATTTCGGTGGGACCGACTGGATCAACTCGGTGGGACCGATGTGCTTGGGTTAGGGTAAATCCAAAACTCGGTTTGGCCGATTACTCAAACTCGGTGGGACCGATTTGGGTAATAAGTGAAACTGAGATTTGATCAAGCAAACTCGGTGGGACCGATTGCATATCTCGGTGGGACCGAGAATATTGCAATGGGTAACAGAGAGTTTGCAAGCCCATCTCGGTGAGACCGAGATCCCATCGGTGATACCGAACTGATTAGGGTTTGGCAGTGGCTTATGACAAGTGAAACTCGGTGGCGCCGGATAGGAAGAATCGGTAGGACCGAGTTTGGCTTAGGGTTTAGGTCATATGTGGATATGGGAAAGTAGTTGAGGGTTTTGGAGCATATCACTAAGCACATGAAGCAAGAGGCTCATTAAGCAACACCTCATCCCTCCTTAATAGTATTGGCTTTTCCTAAAGACTCAATGTGATCTTGGATCACTAAAATATAAAATGAAGAGTCTTGAGCTTGAAGCTTTATCCAATCCTTTGTCCTTAGCATCTTGAAGGAGTCCCGACAACCTTTAGTCCATGCCACTCCATTGTTGAACTTATCTGAAACATGCTAGATCGAAATGTTAGTCCAACAAGAGATATGTTGTCATCAATTATCAAAACCACCTAGGGAGCACTTTACCCTTTGAATTATCACCAAAGGTGACATATTTTCGAGGGCCGTCATTTTCAGCAAGCTCACGAAACATCTCTTCATCTCCAGTCATATGGTCAGTACATCCGCTATCAAGAACCCATTCCTTTCCTCCTGATTCATATCCCCGAAGATTTGCCATAAGACCAAAATGTCTCATTGCATCATCAAGATCGAAGTCACTATCATCATCATCATAATATTCATGTTCATCACGATCTTGTGACTCATCATTTCCTAGAGAGGGTAATTCATTAGATAAATGATTATCAAAGTGGTCACTTTTATGAATTCTTATAGCTTTGAATATGATATCATTAATGATTCCAACATCTCCTTTAGCATGCTTAAGATTGGCAAGTTCAAAAAGACATTTACCAAAACTAGGATCACTAGAGTTCATCTTACTCAAGGCAATAGATTTATGGAGAATTTCATCCAAAGTTTTCAAGGAATAATCGGGAAATCGTTCCTCAAGAAATTTCCATATGGTATAGGCACAATTGTGAGTAGGCAAACTAGCAATCAAATTTTTGGGCAATCATCTAATGATGAGCTCAATAGTTCTAAGATTGCGAATCATGTCAATATCTTCATCTAGGGTAGGATGCAAGGGATCAATATGGGGTGCACAAGGCCTAGCAATATACTTGTTCAAATGATAGTGATTGAAGATTACAAGCATCTCATTTTTCCACTCATGAAAATACTCTCCCTCAAGAATAGGCACTCTATGTCTAAGACTCCCTAATGTAGACACATCCATCTTCCTCCAATGGTGATTAAACCAAGGCAATGGAGACCAAATCTCTGATACCACTTGTAGGATCTAGAAGTAGATGTGTCTAGAGGGGGGTGATTAGACACTTAATGCTAGAGTTATAATTTTTAAGCTTTTTCGGTTTAAGTGGGGTTTAGGCACAATTTCAACACACACAATACATATCAAGCAAGCATGCAAGAGTATATGAGCAGCGGAATGTAAAGCATGCAACTTGCAAGAATGTAAAGAGAAGGGTTTGGAGAATTCAAACGCAATTGGAGACACGGATGTTTTTCCCGTGGTTCGGATAGGTGGTGCTATCCTACATCCACGTTGATGGAGACTTCAACCCACGAAGGGTAACGGTTGCGCGAGTCCACACAGGGCTCCACCCAAGGGTAACGGTTGCGTGAGTCCACACAGGGCTCCACCCATGAAGGGTCCACAAAGAAGCAACCACCCACAAAGGGTCCACGAAGAAGCAAGCTTGTCTATCCCACCATGGCCATCGCCCACATAGGACTTGCCTCACAAGCGATAGATCTTCACGAAGTAGGCGATCTCCTTGCCCTTACAAACTCCTTGGTTCAACTCCACAATCTTGTCGGAGGCTCCCAAGTGACACCTAGCAAATCTAGGAGACACCACTCTCCAAGAAGTAACAAATGGTGTGTAGGTAATGAACTCCTTGCTCTCGTGCTTCAAATGATAGTCTCCCCAACACTCAACTCTCTCTCATAGGATTTGGATTTGGTGGAAAGAAGGTTTGAATGGAAAGCAACTTGGGAAGGTGTGACGCCCCCGATTCAATCGTACACTAATCATGCACGCAAATGTGTACGATCAAGATCAGGGACTCACGGGAAGATATCACAACACAACTCTACAAATAAAATAAGTCATACAAGCATCATAATACAAGCCAGGGGCCTCGAGGGCTCGAATACAAGTGCTCGATCATAGACGAGTCAGCGGAAGCAACAATATCTGAGTACAGACATAAGTTAAACAAGTTTGCCTTAAGAAGGCTAGCACAAACTGGGATACAGATTGAAAGAGGCGCAGGCCTCCTGCCTGGGATCCTCCTAACTACTCCTGGACGTCGTCAGCGGCCTGCACGTAGTAGTAGGCACCTCCAGGGTAGTAGACATCATCGACGGTGGCGTCTGGCTCCAGGGCTCCAACATCTGGTTGCGACAACCAGGTAGAAGGGAAGGGGGAAAAGAGGGAGAAAAGCAACCGTGAGTACTCATCCAAAGTACTCGCAAGCAAGGAGCTACACTACATATGCAGGGGTATATGTGTAAAGGGCCATATCGGTGGACTGAACTGCAGAATGCCAGAATAAGAGGGGGATAGCTAATCCTATCGAAGACTACGATTCTGGCAGCCTCCGTCTTGCAGCATGTAGAAGAGAATAGATTGAAGTCCTCCAAGTAGCATCTCCAAGTAGCATCTCCAAGTAGCATCTCCAGTCGCATCGCATAGCATAATCCTACCCGGCGATCCTCCCCTCGTCACCCTGTTAGAGAGCGATCACCGGGTTGTATCTGGCACTTGGAAGGGTGTGTTTTATTAAGTATCCGGTTCTAGTTGTCATAAGGTCAAGGTACAACTCCAAGTCGTCCTGTTACCGAAGATCACGACTATTCGAATAGATTAATTTCCCTGCAGGGGTGCACCACATAGCCCAACACGCTCGATCCCATTTGGCCGGACACACTTTCCTGGGTCATGCCCGGCCGCGGAAGATCAACATGTCGCAGCCCCACCTAGGCTCAACAGAGAGGCCAGCACGCCGGTCTAAACCTAAGCGCACAGGGGTCTGGGCCCATCGCCCATAGCACACCTGCACGTTGCGTACGCGGCCGAAAGCAGAACTAGCCCCCTTAATACAAGAGCAGGCTTACGTTCCAATCCGGCGCGCGCCGCTCCGTCGCTGACGTCTGAAGGGCTTCGGCTGATACCACGACGTCGGGATACCCATAACTACTCCCACGTAGATGGTTAGTGCGTATAGGCTCGTAGCCAGACTCAGATCAAATACCAAGATCTCGTTAAGAGTGTTAAGTGTCCGCGAACGCCGAACAGGGCCAGGCCCACCTCTCTCCTAGGCGGTCTCAACCTGCCCTGTCGCTCCGCCACAAAGTAACAGTCGAGGGCCGTCGGGAACCCAGGCCCACCTCTACCGGGATGGAGCCACCTATCCTTTCATCCCCCTTGTCAGAATCACTTGCGGGTACTCAATGAGCTGACCCGACTTTAGTCACCATCTGAATAGTATGTAGGTATGTATAGTATATACCCGTGATCACCTCCCAAGTGATCACGGCCCGATAGTATAGCAAGGCAGACTGACAAGAATGTAGGGCCAATGATGATAAACTAGCATCCTATACTAAGCAGTTAGGATTGCAGGTAAGGTATCAACAGATGTAGCGACAATGTCAGGCTATGCATCAGAATAGGATTAACGAAAGCAGTAACATGCTACATTACTCTAATGCAAGCAGTATAGAGTAGAATAGGCGATATCTGGTGATCAAGGGGGGGCTTGCCTGGTTGCTCTGGCAAGAGAGAGGGGTCGTCAACTCCGTAGTCGAACTGGTCAGCAGCAGCGTCGGTCTCGTAGTCTACCGGAGAGAAGAGGGGGAAGAAATAATGAATACAGAGCAAACAAAGCATCACAAAATATAACAAGGCAATACGCGGTGTTCGGTGTGCCCTAACGCGGTAGTAGGTGATACCGGTGAAGGGGGGAAAACATCCGGGAAAGTATTCCCGGTGTTTCGTGTTTTCGGGCAGAGGAGCCGGAGGGGGAAAGTTGCGGGTTCGATAGGTTAGAGGGGTGTGGCGGACGAACGGACTGCGTATCCGGAATCGTCTCGTCGTTCTGAGCAACTTTCATGTTGAAAACATTTTAATCCGAGTTACGGATTAAAAGACATGATTTTCTAAAGATTTTATTAATTTCTGAAATTTAATTATTTATTTAATTAATTCAAAAAAAATGTATTAATGACGTCAGCATGATGTCATGCTGACGTCAGCAGTCAACAGAGTTGACTGGGTCAAACTGACATGTGGGTCCAGTGGGACCCACCTGTCATACATTGCTTAGGTTAATTAGGTCTTAGTTAAACTAATTACTATTTAATGAAACTTAATTAATTTCTTAATTAATTAAGTAATTAATTAATTACTATTATTTTATTTTATTTATTATTATTTTTTTCCCTTTTTTTTAAAATGTTCTGCGGGTGGGGTCCCGCTGTCAATGGCCGAAAGGGGCCAAACGGGCGCTGGCAAACGGGTGCGGGCACCAGCCCGCTCGGTGGCTGGGGCGTGCGGGCGCCCGAGCGAAGGCCGGGCCTGGGCGGCAGTGGGCACGGCAGCCCGAGGAGGGGCCGGCGGCAGGGAGGCGGAGGAGGGCCGCGGCATCGCCGATGAGCAGCAGTAGAGCAGACCGCGGAGCAAGGGGGGCACAACCCCAGGCGGAGGCGGGCGCGGGATGCGAGCGGTGACCACGGCGGCAGAGGGGAAGGCGCGCGCGGGCGTGCGGTAGCCGCGACAGGGCGCGACCACGCAGAGGCGGGCGCGGCGATGGGACGGCGTGGGGTGCAGCGTACGGAGGGGGAGACAAACGGGGGCCGATGGGGAGCTCACCCCCGTTGACGAGAAGATGGCGGCGAGGCTTGATGGAGCTCGTCGGGGAGGAGGACGGGGACGATGCGCGTCGATGGATGACGGGGAGCGGTCCGGCGATGATGTGGTCGACGTAGTTCCGGCGGCGGCGGGTCGATCCCGCGAGGGAGAGGTGCGGGAGGTTTGGCGGCAGCGGGCATCCGGGCGACGGC
>NC_057806.1:421776339-421783970 GCF_018294505.1 Triticum aestivum | reverse complement strand
TAATATATCAACTGAGCCCCTAAATTAGCATTATTAGTTAGGCTACTGTCATAATTAATTTGGCACTAAATAAATTAGTTTTACATTTGTTTATTATTGAAAAGTATTTAATAATTGTTTTAGCCCCTGTTTTTATTTAGTTTAGGCACTTAAACATTTTGAAAAAGGTTGGTTCCAACACCCAAAATAAGTTACGGATTATTTGCCACATGATGATCATTTCAAATTCTAACGTTTGAAAACCTTTATTGTTCGCCTGATTTTGAATTTGAATTTGAATCGGCTTGAACCAACTCGAGTTTATCAACAGTAACCGAGGTGACGTAGCACCATTAGCAGGGGTTTACTGTAGCTTAATTATCCGGGCTTCACAATTCTCCTCCACTATAAGAAATCTCGTCCCGAGATTTAAGAGGGAAGTAAAGGGGGAAGGTTCGGGTTACGAAATTCTAGGGAGTGTTCTTGGTCTCGGTTGTTCTTCTCGAAGAGGTCAATCCATTACATTGAAGTCTTCATTTGTCTACTTCAGGTTATCATTGTGATGTCGTTCTTTTTTCGGGAACTCCAACGTACTTACGAATAGGTAAGGGCAGCTCGGCTACGACAGAATGCTTATGAGGGAAACAATCTGGGGGTTAGCCCATGAATGAGCATAAGATTATCTCTCGAGTTGAACATATCGAATACATCAAGAGTAAGGTACGAAGGTACAATAAGAGGTTCCAAGTGGATAGATAGTTGCTCGAAGTCTGAACCAGAGTGAGAAAGGGGTTCAGAGTAGCGAGAGTAAGTATGGCGGGTGATACCAGAATAGAGCATTAGGAAGGTGGCTCATGAATTTCATACGAGTCCACGCGCGAGGAATAACTTTGGAAACATGAGGGTGTACAGGAGAGTCAGGTTTCGATCCAGTGGACCTGTGGGTTATGGGCCCACCATGTGGGTTAGAAGTAGGAAAGGCGGAGACGTCTTGCGTGATCATGCAAGCAAGGCATGTCAGGGGGGGGGGTAGCCTGTCGATTATGTCGGCGACAACGTCGATACCAAGGGCGAGGGACGAAGAGAACTATTTTCCTGCTCGTTGAACGAGGCGGGCCAATAGGCAAAGTTCTCGTCCATCGGTGGTTACCGAAATATCATCAACAATCGTAACAGGGTCTTACTGACCAATTATACATCGAGGTGTTTACATAAGCAGTGAATCTTTACTGCTTAGATTATATAGATCACAAGAATGTCAAACACAACAATGGAAAGGAAAATATGAATATCAGATTAAACAGAATGGAAAGGAAAATGTGTTAAAACACATAATTCAGGGGTATATCCTTCCCAAGGACAAGCAGAGCAAGATATCCACGACATGATATAGTGGATAACCATTTAGGTAAGGGGAGAGGAATTTCATGATATTACCCATACAGCGGTGTTTGGATAATTGAGCAGGAAACATTTAACATTGGGCTTCAAATGTTCTTGTTGAAAATTGGAGTACCATAGACATGCTTCGAGATAGCATTGACATGGTCTTCAAGCAAAAGGTCAGACTTTGGATATAGGAAGGATCCATTAGGAACAACTTGTAGGATAAGTCTTACAATTTCCTCAGGGAAGAATGGCTAAACTTGCTAAAAAGGATACTACAATAATAGGTCCTCCACCCAGGGGGGGTGCTAGGCATGACATCATGTTACCGGGTCATCAAAGGACCAATGTTATAACTCTTGAAAATATGTTCCAACCATCATATCTGATGGAGATTCAGATATGATGGGTGTCAGGATACCTCAGGCTCAGGATGCCTGAGAAGAAAGGTGCAACACAAATTGACGGGATGACACTGTAAGATTCTCGGGAAATGAACTAAGAAGGGATTTCCGTTAACAAGAGTTCATCATTAACCCAAGGTGAGGATGATGAGGTGGCTGATGGACTCAGCGATAATTCAACGAGGTATCCAAAAGATGGATCTCCACAATTATGTGGATAAGGGGATAACATCCGTCAGATTAAACGATATAATGGGATATGCTCGAGGAAAACATACATAATTAAACATTGGTTGAACGGTGCACCCGCAATACGGGTTGGGTTGCACGACCAATGTCGGAATGGTGATTCAATAATCAATAGACTAAGAATGAACGGCCGACTATTAACTTCAAAGCAATAGGGTTGCTAGAAGTGCAGGATCCAAACAACACCGTTCACTTGTTGGTACCCCGGTTGGAATCAACATGAGGACCATGAAAGAGTGGTGATGGTGAGTAGTATCACTATACCAAGAACTCTTTAAGAGGTGGAGCAGTCCTCACAACATCCTTGATACTAAAAGATGGTAATACTCCAAGGTAAGAAAGAACAAATGCTGGATAGTAGGGATCTCAAGGTATAACTCAAAACACGAACGAGTTTGTGTTGAACGGAAGGCAAATAAGTGGTCAAAGGTAACACAAATCATCAGGGGCAAGGATGGTAATTCTCCACATGAACTCAATTGATATCCTGGAAGAGCTCATAAGGTTAATGATGATCACGACGCATTTGTCGAGAGATTTCATGAAGATGTAATCAATCGGCGACGTCAACAAGTCAAAGGAATTGGCGAAGCGAAAGGTTATTGGAACCAAGGGTACGACACAAACTCGAAATCAAGTTTGTTGGTCAAGGAGAAATGGTATGACGAGGAAGATCGACGTAAGCTTAGCTCATCGTCGAAACTGGTGCTCCCGGAATAAGGACCAGGTGGCACAGTTTGAAATCATCAAGGCAATGATATAGCCAAACAGGCTAGGAATGGCGTGATCGGGTACAAACTCGTACTTATAGAAGCTTAATGGAGAGTTGTTGAACCGTAGTGCGGACTCGGTTCAGTTATCGGTGTCTTTGAGTGTTTAATAACTCAGAGCCCGTGAAAAATTGGAATCAGTGGGAAGGTAGCACTTGATGAAGAACTCATAAGAAGTTACGCAGTTCCATGATAATCTCGAGATACCAGAGGGGTAATACTCAACGACAGATCAAAGTAGAGGTTGGACTAGGGTAATGCTCTGCAGAAGACAAGTACTCTAACTTGTCTGAGAAATAGAATCAAGGGAGAACAAACATGGTCGGAACCACGGTTGCAAAGGGCCAGATCCTAGATATAAGATGAACTTATACCAAAGGAATAATTTATTTAAAAGAAGCTTTAATGATAAGATCTACATCGTGTCCATGGGCATGAACACAAAGTTCAAGGTCGACTCCCACTTCTTTAATGCATAACCTTTCATTCACTTCTCGCCTTCAACGAAATTGTGTGTTGAAATTTTATCTGACATAACACTAGTAGAGTATGACCCGTAGTGGTTTCCGGGTTCACACAGTTTAAAGAAAAGCATATGTCCAACCCATCAGGGCCTCCTAGGAACATATACCACAAACTTCAGGAGTAAATAACACAAGCTCGATAGCAGAGCATGGTTGGCAAAGTAGAGGATACAATTTACCAAAGGCGGTATATATCCTAGGAAAGGCTCAAGGTTATTGAATATGAAGGACATTGTCGGATAAAATCTAGCAAAGGATCTGGGGTGAGTATCGACACACAACCAGAGGAAGAAGCCAGACAAAGACATTGGATTATCGAAACAACTGAATAACTTAGAGCTCAATTGCTAAGGGGTTATGGTTTACAAAGCGAAGAATCAGAAGCAGACGCTCTGATCAAGGATGGATAAGTTCAATAGACTTAGGGGCAAAATCGACGACAATTTAATTGGCGAGAACCAGCTCATGATTAAAACGACGTCTGAGCCGGAAGGATGAATTCTAGGATCCGACTGATGATTGCGTGCATTCGCAACATATTGAGTCAATAGACCCAAAATGATAATGACGAGGAATGTCAATAAGACTACGAGACTTATGGGGTTAACCATAATGCGAGTCAAGCAAGAATTTCAAGAGCCAAAGGCTCCAGAGGATTTTTGGAAGATCGAATAGTATTTTTAAGACTTTTGTGAAACTCATGAACAACTGGGGATGAGCGGATACTCGATAAGAGCAACAATTAACCGTAGGGGTATTCAGGTGACAAAGAACAGCAAGGCAGTAAGCTCAAGGGATTATCGACACAACGATGAGTTTTTCAGGGTATCTTGTAATAACAAGACCACTGGGGATGAAGGTAAGAAAAACAAATGCAAGTAGTTATCCATAAGGGTTTGCGGTGGAAGGTGAATTGCGAATGTGATGAACACAAGTTCTCGGGTTAACAGCGGAGAGTATCTTCAGGGTCTTCTGGTGCAGCAGACGATCATTTGTAATAAGGGGCTCTCCGGGTGAAAGTGATAACGAGATCCTAATGTTAGATTTAGTAAACTTCATTTAACCCGAATAGAGGAGAGATCAGAGTCCCAGAGTAAAGGTCGAGGAGTAAAAGATCCTACTACCACCCAATGGCGACGTGTGTCCATAAGACACACAGCCATGTTAGTAAAAGTTTTGCAATGTCTAGACTCGACTTCGGCCAAGGAGTTGGAAGGGGGATTCCTACAGGCAGCCGGCTCTGATACCAACTTGTGACGCCCCCGATTCAATCGTACACTAATCATGCACGCAAATGTGTACGATCAAGATCAGGGACTCACGGGAAGATATCACAACACAACTCTACAAATAAAATAAGTCATACAAGCATCATAATACAAGCCAGGGGCCTCGAGGGCTCGAATACAAGTGCTCGATCATAGACGAGTCAGCGGAAGCAACAATATCTGAGTACAGACATAAGTTAAACAAGTTTGCCTTAAGAAGGCTAGCACAAACTGGGATACAGATTGAAAGAGGCGCAGGCCTCCTGCCTGGGATCCTCCTAACTACTCCTGGACGTCATCAGCGGCCTGCACGTAGTAGTAGGCACCTCCAGGGTAGTAGACATCGTCGACGGTGGCGTCTGGCTCCAGGGCTCCAGCATCTGGTTGCGACAACCAGGTAGAAGGGAAGGGGGAAAAGAGGGAGAAAAGCAACCGTGAGTACTCATCCAAAGTACTCGCAAGCAAGGAGCTACACTACATATGCAGGGGTATATGTGTAAAGGGCCATATCGGTGGACTGAACTGCAGAATGCCAGAATAAGAGGGGGATAGCTAATCCTGTCGAAGACTACGCTTCTGGCAGCCTCCGTCTTGCAGCATGTAGAAGAGAATAGATTGAAGTCCTCCAAGTAGCATCTCCAAGTAGCATATCCAAGTAGCATCTCCAGTCGCATCGCATAGCATAATCCTACCCGGCGATCCTCCCCTCGTCACCCTGTTAGAGAGCGATCACCGGGTTGTATCTGGCACTTGGAAGGGTGTGTTTTATTAAGTATCCGGTTCTAGTTGTCATAAGGTCAAGGTACAACTCCAAGTCGTCCTGTTACCGAAGATCACGGCTATTCGAATAGATTAACTTCCCTGCAGGGGTGCACCACATAGCCCAACACGCTCGATCCCATTTGGCCGGACACACTTTCCTGGGTCATGCCCGGCTGCGGAAGATCAACACGTCGCAGCCCCACCTAGGCTCAACAGAGAGGCCAGCACGCCGGTCTAAACCTAAGCGCACAGGGGTCTGGGCCCATCGCCCATAGCACACCTGCATGTTGCGTACGCGGCCGAAAGCAGAACTAGCCCCCTTAATACAAGAGCAGGCTTACATTCCAATCCGGCGCGCGCCGCTCCGTCGCTGACGTCTGAAGGGCTTCGGCTGATACCACGACGTCGGGATACCCATAACTACTCCCACGTAGATGGTTAGTGCGTATAGGCTCGTAGCCAGACTCAGATCAAATACCAAGATCTCGTTAAGAGTGTTAAGTGTCCGCGAACGCCGAACAGGGCCAGGCCCACCTCTCTCCTAGGCGGTCTCAACCTGCCCTGTCGCTCCGCCACAAAGTAACAGTCGAGGGCCGTCGGGAACCCAGGCCCACCTCTACCGGGATGGAGCCACCTATCCTTTCAGCCCCCTCGTCAGAATCACTTGCGGGTACTCAATGAGCTGACCCGACTTTAGTCACCATCTGAATAGTATGTAGGTATGTATAGTATATACCCGTGATCACCTCCCAAGTGATCACGGCCCGATAGTATAGCAAGGCAGACTGACAAGAATGTAGGGCCAATGATGATAAACTAGCATCCTATACTAAGCAGTTAGGATTGCAGGTAAGGTATCAACAGATGTAGCGACAATGTCAGGCTATGCATCAGAATAGGATTAACGAAAGCAGTAACATGCTACATTACTCTAATGCAAGCAGTATAGAGTAGAATAGGCGATATCTGGTGATCAAGGGGGGGCTTGCCTGGTTGCTCTGGCAAGAGAGAGGGGTCGTCAACTCCGTAGTCGAACTGGTCAGCAGCAGCGTCGGTCTCGTAGTCTACCGGAGAGAAGAGGGGGAAGAAATAATGAATACAGAGCAAACAAAGCATCACAAAATATAACAAGGCAATACGCGGTGTTCGGTGTGCCCTAACGCGGTAGTAGGTGATACCGGTGAAGGGGGGAAAACATCCGGGAAAGTATTCCCGGTGTTTCGTGTTTTCGGGCAGAGGAGCCAGAGGGGGAAAGTTGCGGGTTCGATAGGTTAGAGGGGTGTGGAGGACGAACGGACTGCGTATCCGGAATCGTCTCGTCGTTCTGAGCAACTTTCATGTTGAAAACATTTTAATCCGAGTTACGGATTAAAAGATATGATTTTCTAAAGATTTTATTAATTTCTGAAATTTAATTATTTATTTAATTAATTCGAAAAAAATGTATTAATGACGTCAGCATGATGTCATGCTGACGTCAGCAGTCAACAGAGTTGACTGGGTCAAACTGACATGTGGGTCCAGTGGGACCCACCTGTCATACATTGCTTAGGTTAATTAGGTCTTAGTTAAACTAATTACTATTTAATGAAACTTAATTAATTTCTTAATTAATTAACTAATTAATTAATTATTATTATTTTATTTTATTTATTATTATTTTTTTCCCTTTTTTTTTTAAATGTTCTGCGGGTGGGGTCCCGCTGTCAATGGCCGAAAGGGGCCAAACGGGCGCTGGCAAACGGGTGCGGGCACCAGCCCGCTCGGTGGCTGGGGCATGCGGGCGCCCGAGCGAAGGCCGGGCCTGGGCGGCAGTGGGCACGGCAGCCCGAGGAGGGGCCGGCGGCAGGGAGGCGGAGGAGGGCCGCGGCATCGCCGATGAGCAGCAGCAGAGCAGACCGCGGAGCAAGGGGGGCACAACCCCAGGCGGAGGCGGGCGCGGGATGCGAGCGGTGACCACGGCGGCAGAGGGGAAGGCGCGCGCGGGCGTGCGGTAGCCGCGACAGGGCGCGACCACGCAGAGGCGGGCGCGGCGATGGGACGGCGTGGGGTGCAGCGTACGGAGGGGGAGACAAACGGGGGCCGATGGGGAGCTCACCCCCGTTGACGAGAAGATGGCGGCGAGGCTTGATGGAGCTCGTCGGGGAGGAGGACGGGGACGATGCGCGTCGATGGATGACGGGGAGCGGTCCGGCGATGATGTGGTCGACGTAGTTCCGGCGGCGGCGGGTCGATCCCGCGAGGGAGAGGTGCGGGAGGTTTGGCGGCAGCGGGCATCCGGGCGACGGC
>NC_057806.1:421760774-421775560 GCF_018294505.1 Triticum aestivum | reverse complement strand
CTGGGCCTGGTGGGCCGGCCGGTGCGGAGGCCAGTTGGGCCGCTCGGCCCAGCGTGGGGGGGGGGTGTTTCTATTTTTTTTATATAATATATCAACTGAGCCCCTAAATTAGCATTATTAGTTAGGCTACTGTCATAATTAATTTGGCACTAAATAAATTAGTTTTACATTTGTTTATTATTGAAAAGTATTTAATAATTGTTTTAGCCCCTGTTTTTATTTAGTTTAGGCACTTAAACATTTTGAAAAAGGTTGGTTCCAACACCCAAAATAAGTTACGGATTATTTGCCACATGATGATCATTTCAAATTCTAACGTTTGAAAACCTTTATTGTTCGCCTGATTTTGAATTTGAATTTGAATCGGCTTGAACCAACTCGAGTTTATCAACAGTAACCGAGGTGACGTAGCACCATTAGCAGGGGTTTACTGTAGCTTAATTATCCGGGCTTCACAGAAGGCTAGAGATCAAGATTCATATGGTAGGAATGGAATATCTTGGTCTCAACACATGAGTAGGTGGTTTTCTCTCAGAACATATGAGTTGGAATGGTATGTGTGTTATGATGGCTCTCTCATCAAATGAGGAGGAGGTGGAGGGGTATATATAGCCTCCACACAAAATCCAACCGTTACACACAGTTTTCCAATCTCGGTGGGACCGAATCAATAAACTCGGTCGGACCGAAAATGTAAACCTAGTGACCGTTAGAGATTTCGGTGGGACTGACTGGATCAACTCGGTGGGACTGATGTGCTAGGGTTAGGGTAAATCCAAAACTCGGTTTGACCGATTACTCAAACTCGGTGGGACCGATTTGGGTAATAAGTGAAACTGAGATTTGATCAAGCAAACTCGGTGGGACCGATTGCATATCTCGGTGGGACCGAGAATATTGCAATGGGTAACAGAGAGTTTGCAAGCCCATCTCGGTGAGACCGAGATCCCATCGGTGAGACCGAACTGATTAGGGTTTGGCAGTGGCTTATGACAAGTGAAACTCGGTGGCGCCGGATAGGAAGAATCGGTAGGACCGAGTTTGGCTTAGGGTTTAGGTCATATCTGGATATGGGAAAGTAGTTGAGGGTTTTGGAGCATATCACTAAGCACATGAAGCAAGAGGCTCATTAAGCAACACCTCATCCCTCCTTAATAGTATTGGCTTTTCCTAAAGACTCAATGTGATCTTGGATCACTAAAATATAAAATGAAGAGTCCTGAGCTTGAAGCTTTAGCCAATCCTTTGTCCTGCATCTTGAAGCAGTTCCCACAACCTTTAGTCCATGCCACTCCATTGTTGAACTTATCTGAAACATGCTAGATCGAAATGTTAGTCCAACAAGAGATATGTTGTCATCAATTATCAAAACCACCTAGGGAGCACTTGTGCTTTCAATCTCCCCCTTTTTGGTAATTGATGGCAACATACATCAAGGCTTTAGATAAAGATATAAAGAACAACAAGTAAAGCTTTGGAAGAACATGTAACAAGCATAGACTCCCCCTACATGTATGCACTCATGTAAATATGAAATATAGAGGCATGTGAGAGAGCATAACCATGACAGAGTAGGCAATGTGTTACATGCATCTTGGCCATATGCATCAGAGCAAAAGATTATCAAGGAAAATACCTTCATGCTCATGAGTCCTTCTTGCAAACAGTATGTACATAAGCAAGAACTCCTCATACTCATGATTTTGATGCATATACTTACCTTGTGGTCTTGAGTTGGCTTAGGATGGAATGAACCTGCACAAACAAGGTTAGATAACACAGGTACGTCCACTAGCCAGAGCAAACAAAAGAAACCACAAGAATACCAAGACTGGGATGACATATAGAGAGTGAGTACAAGGTACCGCATTGAATTCAACATGTCCCCAAGAATAAAGATATGCAATGAATTTGACTGATTTCTTTCCCTTACGTGTCTTGCTCCCCCTGAATCGTACATGGGATATTGGGAGAAGATAGGAAACAGAGAATCAGAGCTGAAAGATATGAATAGAACTTAATTCAAATGAGTTCATATGAACATGTCTTTCCCCCAAAAAGACATGTGGCATCTCTCCTCTTGAACATCAAGCATCTGGGATCCTTGAGTATTCTCTCCCCCTTGGGGATTTCTTTCTCCCCCTTAATATATGGGATCCTTGAGTATTCTCTCCCCCTTAGTACTTTCTCCTTTGTAGATCTCTCTCTCCCTAATGATAACCTTTGATGTGATCTCTCTCTCCCCCTTTGACATCAATTTCCAAGAAGGTTTGTCCTGGAATCCGTCGAATAGGTTTGGTCCTTGAGATTCAGCACAAGGCAGTGAATAAAACTGTGATGCTTGTAGAGGACAAGATTCATTGAGTGGAGCCGGATCAGAACAAATATAGAATATGTGGCAAACTGTTTTTCCTATTGCGAAATCGGTGGCACCGAGTGGCATGTTTCGGTAGTACCGAAGGGATTCGGTTGGACCGAAAATGACAATTCGGTGAAACTGAGTCCATCACAGAGAAAAACACTTGTCACCTCAGCTCACTAGTCAAGTAAGATCTCACAAAGATTTGCAATGAATTTGATGCAGAAATATGCAGAACAAAAACCAAAAAGAAAGGAGTGAAAGTTTCTAGATGAAGTTTTTTTTGATTGAAAAAGAAAGAAACTAATATGCAAGGGACAAATGCAATAACTCAGAAAAGAACACAAGAGATCTTCATCTAGAATTGGGCGGTGACATAGTCACCTATGTTAGAGTATATTGACATAGGAGTCAAGTGAGAACACTTGATCATAGGTCATACTCATCGTTTAAGCTCAAAATGGGGTTACCATCTTTCGTTTAAGCATATTGATGTATTCACATCTTGTTGAGTTGCTTTGACTCATGTCTTGGAGTAAAGCTTCTCTAAGATGGAATAAAATACCTTGGGTGGTGGTGTGGTTCTTGCTCATGTAGTTGAACTTGTGTGGGTGCTCAAGGTTGATGTAGCTCATCAGAGTTGGGAGCACCATTTGGAGTTTGAGTTCATCTACCTACACGGGTTAGTTCTTGCAAGGAAAAGCACTTGTGTATCCAAAAATGACAATCATGAAGCTTAATATAGAATTTGTCAAAGGATATGTTTGAATGGTTTTGTGCTTCCTTGTCTTCAACCACTATTGTGTAGAGTCTTGGTGATGTAGAGATTGCTTAAGATATGAGTGAGTCACAATCTCATGGAATTAGATTCAACCAAGCACCTACATGGGTTAGACAACATGAAAGGTGCAAATATATCCAAGACATAAGATAGTTATCACAAGAGATATATCATGGATTAGTCATAAGCTCATGTCTTGCATGTATCCAATGGAGTTTTTACTCCAAGTTCGAAGCATCAATGATGTTCAATTCTCCTCTCAACCTGCAAAACACTTTCTCGTCAAGTGGTTTAGTGAATATATCCGCTAATTCCTTATTAGTGCGAACATGCTTAAGATTGATGTCACCCTTAGCAACATGATCTCGAATGAAATGATGACGAACTTCAATATGCTTAGTTCGAGAATGTTGTACATGATTATGACCAATTTTGATAGCACTTTCATTGTCACAAAGCAGTGGAACATGTTTCACATAAATCCCATAATCTTTAAGAGTTTGGGTCATCCAAAGTAATTGAGCACAACATGAACCAGCGACAATGTATTCCGCTTCGGCGGTGGACAAGGATACCGAGTTTTGTTTCTTGGAAGACGAAGACACAAGAGATCTACCAAGAAATTGACAAGTACCCGAAGTGGACTTTCTATCAACCTTGTCTCCGGCATAATCCGAGTCGGAATAGCCAACAAGATCGAAAGAAGACCTCTTAGGATACCAAATGCCAAAATTTGGTGTATGGATTAAGTATCTCACTATCCTTTTCACAGCCTTAAGATGACAATCTTTAGGAGCAGCTTGATATCGTGCACACATGCACACACTTAGCATAATATCGGGACGTGAAGCACATAGGTATAACAATGAACCAATCATAGAGCGATAAACCTTTTGATCAACCGGTTCACCATCTTTGGTCAAATCATTATGTCCACTAGTAGGCATGGGTGTAGACATACCTTTGCATTCTTGCATGTTGAACTTCTTGAATAAGTCCTTGGTGTACTTTGTTTGAGAGACAAATGTACCTTCCTTAGTTTGCTTGATTTGCAACCCGAGAAAGAATTTGAGTTCACTCATCATAGACATCTCAAACTTCTCTGACTTTAGCTTTCCAAACTTTTGACTAAAGAGAGGGTTAGTTGAACCAAATATGATATCATCAACATAAATTTGGCATACGAATAGTTCTCCATTAACCCTTTTAGTAAAAAGAGTAGAATCAATTTTACCAATTTCAAAACCACTTGTAGTAAGGAACTTGGTCAAGCATTTATACCATGCTCTAGGAGCTTGTTTAAGACCATAAAGAGCTTTGTGAAGTTTGTAAACATGATTTGGTTTCTTAGGATTGATAAAGCCGGGAGGTTGTTTTACATAAACTTCCTCCTCTATTTCACCATTTAGAAAAGCACTTTTAATGTCCATTTGGTACAAGGTGATATTATGGTGATTAGCATAGGCAGGTAAGATGCGAATGGACTCAAGTCTAGCAACGGGAGCATATATCTCACCGTAGTCCATACCTTCGACTTGTGTGTACCCTTGGGCGATGAGACGTGCTTTGTTGCGAACCACTTGTCCATCTTCATCTTGCTTGTTGCGAAACACCCATTTGGTACCAATGATGTTGTGGTTGTTGTCGGGCTTCTCAACCAATGTCCAAACTTGGTTTCTCTCAAAATTATGTAGCTCTTCATGCATAGCGTTTATCCAATCCGGATCTTCCAATGCTTCTTCAACCTTCATAGGTTCAATGCTAGAGATGAATGAATAGTTTCCACAAAAGTTAGCTAAACGAGTTTTTGAGCGAGTGATTCTCCCGGTTTGTATATCATTGAGCATTTGCTCGACGAGATGATATTTGGTAATTCTTGCTCGAACTCGTGAGAGCTTTTACTTGGGTCTTCGTTGAACATCTTCTTCATCTTGTTCTTCTTCTTGGTCTTCTTCATTGTTGACGTCGTCGTTCTCTTGTCGTTGTGGAGAAGGAGGTTGTTGATGTTCATCTTGACGTACTTCCTCGTTTTCTTCATCTTGGTGTGTCCCACTTGTGGATGCTTCCGTGTCGATTCTTGGTTCACCTGGTCGTGAAGTAGAAGCTTCCACTTGAACGGATGAAGTACTCTCCTTCACCTCCGTTGGACGAATTTTGCCAATGGACAAGTCTTGAATTGCTTCTGAAGGGTCTTTGTCTCCTACATCAACTGGCAATTGCTCTACTTGCGAGCCATTAGATTCATCAAAGTTCACATCTACCGTCTATTCAACCTTTCGGGTGAAATTGTTGTAGACACGGTAAGTGTGAGAGTTTGAGCCATAACCAAGTAGAAAACCTTCATGAGATTTAGGAGCAAACTTTGAACGACGATGCTTATCAAGAATGTAGCACTTTGAGCCGAATACTCGAAAGTATCCAACTTGGGGTTTGTTACCGGTGAGAAGCTCGTATGCCGTTTTGCCGAGTAGCTTGTGAAGATATAAGTGATTTGTTGCGTGACAAGCTGTCTCAACCGCTTCTGCCCAAAAGTGCTTTGGCGTCTTGTATTCATCAAGCATCGTTCTTGCCATTTCGATGAGCGTCCGATTCTTCCTCTCAACAACTCCATTTTGTTGAGGTGTGTACGTAGACGAGAACTCGTGTGAAATCCCTTCTTCGTCAAGAAAGGTGTCCACATTTGCGTTCTTGAACTCCGTTCCGTTGTCACTCCGAACCTTTTGATCTTCACAAACTGATTTTGGGCCTTCCTAGCGAAGCTTCTGAAGATCTTCTGGACCTGCAATTTGTCATTAAGAAAGAACACCCACATAAATCTTGAAAAGTCATCAACTATAACTAGACCAAAAGAATTTCCACCGAGACTATTGTAGGCGTTGGGACCAAAAAGATCCATGTGAAGTAGCTCGAGTGGCCTCCTTGTGGTCATGATGTTCTTCATGGGATGTCTTCCTCCAACCTGTTTACCTGCTTGACAAGCACTTCAAAGTAAATAGGACATTCAAGTCTAGCAACGGGAGCATATGTCTCACCATAGTACATACCTTCGACTTGTGTGTACCCTTGGGCGACGAGACGTGCTTTGTTGCGAACCACTTGTCCATCTTCATCTTGCTTGTTGTGAAACACCCATTTGGTACCAATGATGTTGTGGTTGTTGTCGGGCTTCTCAACCAATGTCCAAACTTGGTTTCTCTCAAAATTATGTAGCTCTTCATGCATAGTGTTTATCCAATCCGGATCTTCCAATGCTTCTTCAACCTTCATAGGTTCAATGCTAGAGATGAATGAATAGTTTTCACAAAAGTTAGCTAAACGAGTTTTTGAGCGAGTGATTCTCCCGGTTTGTATATCATTGAGGATTTGCTCGACGGGATGATCTTTGGCAATTCTTGCTCGAACTCGTGAGAGCTTTTGCTTGGGTCTTCGTTGAACATCTTCTTCATCTTGTTCTTCTTCTTGGCCTTCTTCATTGTTGACGTCGTCGTTCTCTTGTCGTGGTGGAGAAGGAGGTTGTTGATGTTCATCTTGATGTACTTCCTCGTTTTCTTCACCTCCGTTGGACGAATTGTGCCAATGGACAAGTCTTGAATTGCTTCTGAAGGGTGTTTGTCTCCTACATCAATTGGCAGTTGCTCTACTTGCGAGCCATTAGATTCATCAAACTTCACATCTACCGTCTCTTCAACCTTTCGGGTGAAATTGTTGTAGACACGGTAAGTGTGAGAGTTTGAGCCATAACCAAGTAGAAAACCTTCATGAGATTTAGGAGCAAACTTTGAATGACGATGCTTATCAAGAATGTAACACTTTGAGCCAAATACTCGAAAGTATCCAACTTGGGGTTTGTTACCGGTGAGAAGCTCGTATGCCATTTTGCCGAGTAGCTTGTGAAGATATAAGCGATTTGTTGCGTGACAAGCTGTCTCAACCGCTTCTGCCCGAAAGTGCTTTGGCGTCTTGTATTCATCAAGCATCGTTCTTGCCATTTCGATGAGCGTCCGGTTCTTCCTCTCAACAACTCCATTTTGTTGAGGTGTGTACGTAGCCGAGAACTCGTGTGAAATCCCTTCTTCGTCAAGAAAGGTGTCCACATTTGCGTTCTTGAACTCCGTTCCGTTGTCACTCCGAACCTTTTTGATCTTCACAAACTGATTTTGGGCCTTCCTAGCGAAGTTTCTGAAGATCTTCCGGACCTGCGATTTGTCATTAAGAAAGAACACCCACGTAAATCTTGAAAAGTCATCAACTATAACTAGACCAAAAGAATTTCCACCGAGACTCTTGTAGGCGTTGGGACCAAAAATATCCATGTGAAGTAGCTCGAGTGGCCTCCTTGTGGTCATGATGTTCTTCACGGGATGTCTTCCTCCAACCTGTTTACCTGCTTGACAAGCACTTCAAAGTCTATCCTTATCAAATATGACATCGTTGACTCCAAGGATATGATTTCCTTTAATAAGCTTGTCAATGTTTCTCATGCCAACGTGACCTAGTCGTCTATGCCACAACCAACCTTTTGAGGATTTAGCAACAAAGCAAGTTTTAGGTTGTGCCTTTTTAGAGAAATCGACAATGTAAAGATCACCTCTACGCATACCCGTAAAGACCATTTTATGATTGTCTCGACGAAATACTTGGCAATCTACCTCAGTAAATAGGACATTCAAACCGAAATCAGCAAGTCTAGATACTGAAAGTAAGTTGTAGCCAAGAGATTCAACAAGCATGACATTTTGAATGGAACTATCATGTGAGATGGCCACCTTACCAAGGCCAACCACTTTACCCTTTGAATTATCACCAAAGGTGACATATTTTCGAGGGCCGTCATTTTCAGCAAGCTCACGAAACATCTCTTCATCTCCGGTCATATGATCAGTACATCCACTATCAAGAACCCATTCCTTTCCTCCTGATTCATATCCCCGAAGATTTGCCATAATACCAAAATGTCTCATTGCATCATCAAGATCGAAGTCACTATCATCATCATCATAATATTCATGTTCATCACGATCTTGTGACTCATCATTTCCTAGAGAGGGTAATTCATTAGATAAATGATGATCAAAGTGGTCACTTTTATGAATTCTTATAGATTTGAATATGATATCATTAATGATTCCAACATCTCCTTTAGCATGCTTAAGATTGGCAAGTTCAAAAGGACATTAACAAAAACTAGGATCACTAGAGTTCATCTTACTCAAGGCAATAGATTTATGGAGAATTTCATCCAAAGTTTTCAAGGAATAATCGGGAAATCGTTCCTCAAGAAATTTCCATATGGTATAGGCACAATTGTGAGTAGGCAAACTAGTAATCAAATTTTTGGGCAATCCTCTAATGATGAGCCCAATAGTTCTAAGATTGCGAATCATGTCAATATCTTCATCTAGGGTAGGATGCATGGGATCAATATGGGGTGCACAAGGGCTAGCAATATACTTGTTCAAATGATATTGATTGAAGATTACAAGCATCTCATTTTTCCACTCATGAAAATACTCTCCCTCAAGAATATGCACTCTATGTCTAAGACTCCCTAATGTAGACACATCCATCTTCCTCCAATGGTGATTAAACCAAGGCAATGGAGACCAAAGCTCTGATACCACTTGTCGGATCTAGAAGTAGATGTGTCTAGAGGGGGGTGATTAGACACTTAATGCCAGAGTTACAATTTTAAGCTCTTTCGGTTTAAGTGGGGTTTAGGCACAATTTCAACACACACAATACATATCAAGCAAGCATGCAAGAGTATATGAGCAGCGAAATGTAAAGCATGCAACTTGCAAGAATGTAAAGAGAAGGGTTTGGAGAATTCAAACGCAATTGGAGACACGGACGTTTTTCCCGTGGTTCGGATAGGTGGTGCTATCCTACATCCACGTTGATGGAGACTTCAACCCACGAAGGGTAATGGTTGCGCGAGTCCACACGGGGCTCCACCCAAGGGTAACGGTTGCGCGAGTCCACACAGGGCTCCACCCACGAAGCGTCCACGAAG
This sequence comes from Triticum aestivum, assembly GCF_018294505.1. Lineage (NCBI taxonomy): Eukaryota > Viridiplantae > Streptophyta > Magnoliopsida > Poales > Poaceae > Triticum > Triticum aestivum. The sequence continues at coordinate 421,766,407 of NC_057806.1, read as the reverse complement.
AAGCAACCACCCACAAAGGGTCCACGAAGAAGCAACCTTGTCTATCCCACCATGGCCATCGCCCACACAGGACTTGCCTCACTAGCGGTAGATCTTCACGAAGTAGGCGATCTCCTTGCCCTTACAAACTCCTTGGTTCAACTCCACAATCTTGTCAGAGGCTCCCAAGTGACACCTAGCCAATCTTGGAGACACCACTCTCCAAGAAGTAACAAATGGTCTGTAGGTAATGAACTCCTTGCTCTTGTGCTTCAAATGATAGTCTCCCCAACACTCAACTCTCTCTCATAGGATTTGGATTTGGTGGAAAGAAGGTTTGAGTGGAAAGCAACTTGGGAAGGCTAGAGATCAAGATTCATATGGTAGGAATGGAATATCTTGGTCTCAACACATGAGTAGGTGGTTCTCTCTCAGAACATATGAGTAGGAATGGTATGTGTGTTATGATGGCTCTCTCATCGAATGAGGAGGAGGTGGAGGGGTATATATAGCCTCCACAAAAAATCCAACCGTTACACACAGTTTTCCAATCTCGGTGGGACCGAATCAATAAACTCGGTCGGACCGAAAATGTGACCCTAGTGACCGTTAGAGATTTCGGTGGGACCGACTGGATCAACTCGGTGGGACCGATGTGCTAGGGTTAGGGTAAATCCAAAACTCGGTTTGACCGATTACTCAAACTCGGTGGGACCGATTTAGGTAATAAGTGAAACTAAGATTTGATCAAGCAAACTCGGTGGGACCGATTGCATATCTCGGTGGGACCGAGAATATTGCAATGGGTAACAGAGAGTTTGCAAGCCCATCTCAGTGAGACCGAGATCCCATCGGTGATACCGAACTGATTAGGGTTTGGCAGTGGCTTATGACAAATGAAACTCGGTGGCGCCAGATAGGAAGAATCGGTAGGACCGAGTTTGGCTTAGGGTTTAGGTCATATGTGGATATGGGAAAGTAGTTGAGGGTTTTGGAGCATATCACTAAGCACATGAAGCAAGAGGCTCATTAAGCAACACCTCATCCCTCCTTAATAGTATTGGCTTTTCCTAAAGACTCAATGTGATCTTGGATCACTAAAATATAAAATGAAGAGTCTTGAGCTTGAAGCTTTAGCCAATCCTTTGTCCTTAGCATCTTGAAGGAGTTCCCACAACCTTTAGTCCATGCCACTCCATTGTTGAACTTATCTGAAACATGCTAGATCGAAATGTTAGTCCAACAAGAGATATGTTGTCATCAATTATCAAAACCACCTAGGGAGCACTTCTGCTTTCAACTAGACTGTAGAGCTAGTTCAACTCTAGTGTAAAATCATTTGTACTAGGTTATAGAGCTAGTTCAACTCTGGTGTAAAATTATTTGTACTAGGTTATAGAGCTAGTTCTACTCTAGTGAAAAATTATTTGAACTAGCTTGTAGAGCTTGTTCAACTCTACAAGCTGTATAGCTAGTTCAACTCTAGTGTAAAATTATTTGAACTAGGTTATAGATCTAGTTCAACCTTAGTGTAAAATTATTTGAACTAGCTTGTAGAGCTAGTTAAACTCTAGTGTAAAATTATTTGAACTAGCTTGTAGAGCTAGTTCAACTCTAGTGTAAAATTATTTGTACTAGGTTATAGAGCTAGTTCAACTATAATGTAAAACTATTTGAACTAGACTGTAGACCTAGTTCAACTCTAGTGTAAAATTATTTGAACTAGCTTGTAGAGCTAGTTCAATTCTAGTGTAAAATTATTTCTACTAGGTTATAGAGCTAGTTCAACTCTAGGGTAAAATTATTTGTACTAGGTTATAGAGCCAGTTGTACTCTAGTACAAAATTACTTGAACTACCTTGTAGAGCTAGTTCAACTCTAGTGTAAAATTATTTGAACTAGCTTCTAGAGCTAGTTCAAATCTAGTGTGAAATTATGTGTACTAGGTTATAGAGCTAGTTCAACTCTAGTGTAAAATTATTCGAACTAGCTTGTCCTGCTTGTTCAACTCTAGTGTGAAATTATTTGTACTAGGTTATTGAGAGCTAGTTCAACACTAATGTAAAATTATTTGAACTAGCTTGTAGATCTACTTCAACACTAGTGTAAAATTGTTTGAACTAGCATGTAGAGCTAGTTCAACTCTAGTGTAAAATTATTTGAACTAGAATGTAGAGCTAGTTCAACTCTAGTGTAAAATTATCTAAACTAGCTTGTAGAGCTAGTGTAAAATTATTTGTACTAGGTTATAGAGCTAGTTCAACTCTAGTGTAAAATGATTTGAACTATCTTGTAGAGCTAGTTAAACTCTAGTGTAAAGTTATTTGAACTAGCATGTAGAGCTAGTTCGATTCTAGTGTAAAATTATTTGAACTAGCTTGTAGAGCTATTTCAACTCTAGTGTAATATTATTTGTACTAGGTTATAGAGCTAGTTCAACTCTAGTGCAAAATTATTTGAACTAGCTTGTAGATCTAGTTCAACTCTAGTGTAAAATTATTTGAATTAGCTTGTAGAGCTAATTCAACACTAGTGTAAAATTGTTTGTACTAGCTTGTGGAGCTAGTTGAACTCTAGTGTAAAATTATTTGTACTAGGTTATAGAGCTAGTTCAACTCTAGTGTAAATTTATTTGTACTAGGTTATAGAGCTAGTTCAACTCTAGTGTAAAATTATTTGTACTAGGTTATAGAGCTAGTTCAACTCTAGTGTTAATTTATTTGTACTAGGTTATAGAGCATGTTCTACTCTAGTGAAAAATTATTTGAACTGGCTTGTAAAGCTTGTTCAAATCTACAAGCTTGTATATCTAGTTCAACTCTAGTGTAAAATTATTTGAACTAGCTTATCGAGCTAGTTCAACTCTAATGTAAAATTATTTGAACTAGGTTATAGATCTTGTTAAACTTTAGTGTAAAATTCTTTGAACTAGCTTGTAGAGCTACTTCAACTCTAGTGTAAAATTATTTGAACTAGCTTGTAGAGCTACTTCAACTCTACTGTAAAATTATTTGTACTAGATTCCAGAGCTAGTTCAACTCTAGTGTAAAATTATTTGTACTAGGTATAGAGCTAGTTCTACTCTAGTACAAAAATATTTAAACTACCTTGTAGAGCTAGTTCAACTCTAGTGTAAAATTATTTGAACTAGCTTGTAGAGCTAGTTCAAATCTAGTCTGAAATTATGTGTACTATCTTATAGAGCTAGTTCGACTCTAGTGTAAAATAATTTGAACTAGCTTGTAGAGCTTGTTCAAATCTAGCGTAAAATTAATTGAACTATCTTGTAGAGCTAGTTCAACTCTAGTGTAAAATGATTTGTACTAGGTTATAGAGCTAGTTCAAGTCTAGTGTAAAATTATTTGTACTAGGTTATAGAGCTAGTTCTACTCTAGTCAAAAATTATTTGAACTAGCTTCTAGAGCTTGTTCAACTCTACAAGCTTGTATAGCTAGTTCAACTCCAGTGTAAAATTATTTGAACTAGCTTGTAGAGGTAGTTCAACTCTAGTGTAAAATTATTTGAACTAGCTTGTAGAGCAAGTTCAACTCTAGTGTAAAATTATTTGAACTAGGTTATAGATCTAGTTCAACTATAGTTTAAAACTATTTGAACTAGAATGTAGAGCTAGTTCAACTCTAGTGTAAAATTATCTGAACTAGCTTGTAGAGAGCTAGTTCAACTCTAGTGTAAAATTATTTGAACTAGGTTATAGATCTAGTTCAACTTTAGTGTAAAATTATTTGAACTAGCTTGTAGAGCAAGTTCAATTCTAGTGTAAAATTATTTGAACTAGATTGTAGAGCTAGTTCTACACTAGTGTAAAATTATTTGAACTAGGTTATAGATCTAGTTCAACTATAGTGTAAAACTATTTGAACTAGAATGTAGAGCTAGTTCAACTCTAGTCTAAAATTATCTAAACTAGCTTGTAGAGCTAGTTCAACTCTAGTGTAAAATTATTTGTACTAGGTTATAGAGCTAGTTCAACTCTAGTGTAAAATGATTTGAACTATCTTGTTGAGCTAGTTAAACTCTAGTGTAAAGTTATTTGAACTAGCATGTAGAGCTAGTTCGATTCTAGTGTAAAATTATTTGAACTAGCTTGTAGATCTAGTTCAACTCTACTGTAATATTATTTGTACTAGGTTATAGAGATAGTTCAACTCTAGTGCAAAATTATTTGAACTAGCTTGTAGATCTAGTTCAACTCTAGTGTAAAATTATTTGAATTAGCATGTAGAGCTAATTCAACACTAGTGTAAAATTGTTTGTACTAGCTTGTGGAGCTAGTTGAACTCTAGTGTAAATTTATTTGTACTAGGTTATAGAGCTAGTTCAACTCTAGTGTAAATTTATTTGTAGTAGTTTATAGAGCTAGTTCAACTCTAGTGTAAAATTATTTGTACTAGGTTATAGAGCTAGTTCAACTCTAGTGTAAATTTATTTGTACTAGGTTATAGAGCATGTTCTACTCTAGTGAAAAATTATTTGAACTGGCTTGTAGAGCTTGTTCAAATCTACAAGCTTGTATATCTAGTTCAACTCTAGTGTAAAATTATTTGAACTAGCTTATAGAGCTAGTTCAACTCTAATGTAAAATTATTTGAACTAGGTTATAGATGTTGTTCAACTTTAGTGTAAAATTATTTGAACTAGCTTGTAGAGCTACTTCAACTCTAGTGTCAAATTATTTGAACTAGCTTGTAGAGCTACTTCAACTCTACTGTAAAATTATTTGTACTAGATTATAGAGCTAGTTCAACTCTAGTGTAAAATTATTTGTACTAGGTATAGAGCTAGTTCTACTCTAGTACAAAAATATTTAAACTACCTTGTAGAGCTAGTTCAACTCTAGTGTAAAATTATTTGAACTAGCTTGTAGAGCTAGTTCAAATCTAGTCTGAAATTATGTGTACTATCTTATAGAGCTAGTTCAACTCTAGTGTAAAATAATTTGAACTAGCTTGTAGAGCTTGTTCAAATCTAGTGTAAAATTATTTGAACTATCTTGTAGAGCTAGTTCAACTCTAGTGTAAAATCATTTGTACTAGGTTATAGAGCTAGTTCAAGTCTAGTGTAAAATTATTTGTACTAGGTTATAGAGCTAGTTCTACTCTAGTGAAAAATTATTTGAACTAGCTTCTAGAGCTTGTTCAACTCTACAAGCTTGTATAGCTAGTTCAACTCCAGTGTAAAATTATATGAACTAGCTTGTAGAGCTTGTTCAACTCTAGTGTAAATTTTTTTGAACTAGGTTATAAATCTAGTTCAACATTAGTGTAAAATTATTTTAACTAGCTTGTAGAGCTAGTTCAACTCTAGTGTAAAATTATTTGAACTAGCTTGTAGAGAAAGTTCAACTCTAGTGTAAAATTATTTGAACTAGGTTATAGATCTAGTTCAACTATAGTGTAAAACTATTTGAACTAGAATGTAGAGCTAGTTCAACTCTAGTGTAAAATTATCTGAACTAGCTTGTAGAGCTAGTTCAACTCTAGTGTAAAATTATTTGAAATAGGTTATAGATCTAGTTCAACTTTAGTGTAAAATTATTTGAACTAGCTTGTAGATCTAGTTCAATTCTAGTGTGAAATTATTTGAACTAGATTGTAGAGCTAGTTCGACTCTAGTGTAAAATTATTTGAACTAGG
>NC_057806.1:421736660-421760445 GCF_018294505.1 Triticum aestivum | reverse complement strand
TAGCTTGTAGAGCTAGTTCAACTCTAGTGTAAAATTATTTGAACTAGGTTATAGATCTAGTTCAACTTTAGTGTAAAATTATTTGAACTAGCTTGTAGAGCTAATTCAATTCTAGTGTGAAATTATTTGAACTAGATTGTAGAGCTAGTTCTACTCTAGTGTAAAATTATTTGAACTAGGTTATAGATCTAGTTCAACTATAGTGTAAAACTATTTGAACTAGAATGTAGAGCTAGTTCAACTCTAGTGTAAAATTATCTAAACTAGCTTGTAGAGCTAGTTCAACTCTAGTGTAAAATTATTTGTACTAGGTTATAGAGGAAGTTCAACTATAGTGTAAAACTATTTGAACTAGATTGTAGAGCTAGTTCAAATCTAGTGTAAAATTATTTGAACTAGCTTGTAGAGCTAGTTCAACTCTAGTGTAAAACTATTTGTGAACTAGCTTGTAGAGCTAGGTCAACTCTAGTGTAAAATTATTTGTACTAGGTTATAGAGCTAGTTCAACTCTAGTGTAAAATTATTTGTACTAGGTTATAGAGCTAGTTCTACTCTAGTAGAAAATTATTTAAACTACCTTGTAGAGCTAGTTCAACTCTAGGGTAAAATTATTTGAACTAGCTTGTAGAGCTAGTTCAAATCTAGTGTGAAATTATGTGTACTATCTTATAGAGCTAGTTCAACACTAGTGTAAAATTATTTGAATTAGCTTGTAGAGCTAGTTCAACTATAGTGTAAAACTATTTGAACTAGTGTAGGATCTAGAAGTAGATGTGTCTAGAGGGTGGTGATTAGACACTTAATGCTAGTGTTACAATTTTTAAGCTTTTTCGGTTTAAGTGGGGTTTAGGAACAATTTCAACACACACAATACATATCAAGCATGCATGCAAGAGTATATGAGCAGCGGAATGTAAAGCATGCAACTTGCAAGAATGTAAAGAGAAGGGTTTGGAGAATTCAAACGCAATTGGAGACACGGATGTTTTTCCCGTGGTTCGGATAGGTGGTGCTATCCTACATCCACGTTGATGGAGACTTCAACCCATGAAGGGTAATGGTTGCGCGAGTCCACACAAGGCTCCACCCAAGGGTAACGGTTGCGCGAGTCCACACAGGGCTCCACGCACGAAGGGTCCACGAAGAAGCAACCACCCACAAAGGGTCCACGAAGAAGCAACCTTGTCTATCCCACCATGGCCATCGCCCAAATAGGACTTGCCTCACTAGCGGTAGATCTTCACGAAGTAGGCGATCTCCTTGCCATTACAAACTCCTTGGTTCAACTCCACAATCTTGTCGGAGGCTCCCAAGTGACACCTAGCCAATCTAGGAGACACCACTCTCCAAGAAGTAACAAATGGTGTGTAGGTAATGAAATCCTTGCTCTTGTGCTTCAAATGATAGTCTCCCCAACACTCAACTCTCTGTCATTGGATTTGGATTTGGTGGAAAGAAGGTTTGAGTGGAAAGCAACTTGGGTAGGCTAGAGATCAAGATTCATATGGTAGGAATGGAATATCTTGGTCTCAACACATGAGTAGGTGGTTCTCTCTCAGAACATATGAGTTGGAATGGTGTGTTTGTTCTGATGGCTCTCTCATCGAATGAGGAGGAGGTGGAGGGGTATATATAGCCTGCACACAAAATCAAACCATTACACACAGTTTTCCAATCTCGGTGGGACCGAATCAATAAACTCGGTCGGACCGAAAATGTGACCCTAGTGACCGTTAAAGATTTCGATGGGACCGACTGGATCAACTCGGTGGGACCGATGTGCTAGGGTTAGGGTAAATCCAAAACTCAGTTTGACCGATTACTCAAACTCGGTGGGACCGATTTGGGTAATAAGTGAAACTGAGATTTGATCAAGCAAACTCGGTGGGACCGATTGCATATCTCGGTGGGACCGAGAATATTGCAATGGGTAACAGAAAGTTTGCAAGCCCATCTCGGTGAGACCGAGATCCCATCGGTGAGACCGAACTGATTAGGGTTTGGCAGTGGCTTATGACAAGTGAAACTCGGTGGCGCCGGATAGGAAGAATCGGTAGGACCGAGTTTGGCTTAGGGTTTAGGTCATATGTGGATATGGGAAAGTAGTTGAGGGTTTTGGAGCATATCACTAAGCACATGAAGCAAGAGGCTCATTAAGCAACACCTCATCCCTCCTTAATAGTATTGGCTTTTCCTAAAGACTCAATGTGATCTTGGATCACTAAAATGTAAAATGAAGAGTCTTGAGCTTGAAGCTTTAGCCAATCCTTTGTCCTTAGCATCTTGAAGGAGTTCCGACAACCTTTAGTCCATGCCACTCCATTGTTGAACTTATCTGAAACATGCTAGATCGAAATGTTAGTCCAACAAGAGATATGTTGTCATCAATTATCAAAACCACCTAGGGAGCACTTGTGCTTTCAATCTCCCCCTTTTTGGTAATTGATGGCAACATACATCAAGGCTTTAGATAAAGATATAAAGAACAGCAAGTAAAGCTTGGGAAGAACATGTAACAAGCATAGACTCCCCCTACATGTATGCACTCATGTAAATATGAAATATAGAGGCATGTGAGAGAGCATAACCATGACAGAGTAGGCAATGTGTTACATGCATCTTGGCCATATGCATCAGAGCAAAAGATTATCATGGAAAATACCTTCATGCTCATGAGTCCTTCTTGCAAACAGTATGTACATAAGCAAGAACTCCTCATACTCATGATTTTGATGCATGTACTTACCTTGTGGTCTTGAGTTGGCTTAGGATGGAATGAACCTGCACAAACAAGGTTAGATAACACAGGTACGTCCACTAGCCAGAGCAAACAAAAGAAACCACAAGAATACCAAGACTGGGATGACATGTAGAGAGTGAGTACAAGGTACCACATTGAATTCAACATGTCCCCAAGAATAAAGATATGCAATGAATTTGACTGATTTCTTTCCCTTAGGTGTCTTGCTCCCCCTGAATCGTACATGGGATATTGGGAGAAGATAGGAAACAGAGAATCAGAGCTGAAAGATATGAATAGAACTTAATTCAAATGAGTTCATATGAACATGTCTTTCCCCCAAAAAGACATGTGGCATCTCTCCTCTTGAACATCAAGCATCTGGGATCCTTGAGTATTCTCTCCCCCTTGGGGATTTCTTTCTCCCCCTTAATATATGGGATCCTTGAGTATTCTCTCCCCCTTAGTACTTTCTCCTTTGTAGATCTCTCTCTCTCCCTGATGATAACCTTTGATGTGATCTCTCTCTCCCCCTTTGACATCAATTTCCAAGAAGGTTTGTCCTGGAATCCGTCGAATAGGTTTGGTCCTTGAGATTCAGCACAAGGCAGTGAATAAAACTGTGATGCTTGTAGAGGACAAGATTCATTGAGTGGAGCCGGATCAGAACAAATATAGAATATGTGGCAAACTGTTTTTCCTATTGCGAAATCGGTGGCACCGAGTGGCATGTTTCGGTAGTACCGAAGGGACTCGGTTGGACCGAAAATGACAATTCGGTGAAACTGAGTTCATCACAGAGAAAAACACTTGTCACCTCAGCTCACTAGTCAAGTAAGATCTCACAAAGATTTGCAATGAATTTGATGCAGAAATATGCAGAACAAAAACCAAAAAGAAAAGAGTGAAAGTTTCTAGATGAAGTTTTTTTTGATTGAAAAAGAAAGAAACGAATATGCAAGGGACAAATGCAATAACTCAGAAAAGAACACAAGAGATCTTCATCTAGAATTGGGCGGTGACATAGTCACCTATGTTAGAGTATATTGACTTAGGAGTCAAGTGAGAACACTTGATCATAGGTCATACTCATCGTTTAAGCTCAAAATGGGGTTACCATCTTTCGTTTAAGCATATTGATGTATTCACATCTTGTTGAGTTGCTTTGACTCATGTCTTGGAGTAAAGCTTCTCTAAGATGGAATAACATACCTTGGGTGGTGGTGTGGTTCTTGCTCATGTAGTTGAACTTGTGTGGGTGCTCAAGGTTGATGTAGCTCATCAGAGTTGGGAGCACCATTTGGAGTTTGAGTTCATCTACCTACACGGGTTAGTTCTTGCAAGGAAAAGCACTTGTGTATCCAAAAATGACAATCATGAAGCTTAATATAGAATTTGTCAAAGGATATGTTTGAATGGTTTTGTGCTTCCTTGTCTTCAACCACTATTGTGTAGAGTCTTGGTGATGTAGAGATTGCTCAAGATATGAGTGAGTCACAATCTCATGGAATTAGATTCAAACAAGCACCTACATGGGTTAGACAACATGCAAGGTGCAAATATATCCAAGACATAAGATAGTTATCACAAGAGATATATCATGGATTAGTCATAAGCTCATGTCTTGCATGTATCCAATGGAGTTTCTACTCCAAGTTCGAAGCATCAATGATGTTCAATTCTCCTCTCAACCTGCAAAACACTTTCTCGTCAAGCGGTTTAGTGAATATATCCGCTAATTGCTTATTAGTGCGAACATGCTTAAGATTGATGTCACCCTTAGCAACATGATCTCGAATGAAATGATGATGAACTTCAATATGCTTAGTTCGAGAATGTTGTACATGATTATGACCAATTTTGATAGCACTTTCATTGTCACAAAGCAGTGGAACATGTTTCACATAAATCCCATAATCTTTAAGAGTTTGGGTCATCCAAAGTAATTGAGCACAACATGAACCAGCGGCAATATATTCCGCTTTGGCGGTGGACAAGGATACCGAGTTTTGTTTCTTGGAAGACCAAGACACAAGAGATCTACCAAGAAATTGACAAGTACCCGAAGTGGACTTTCTATCAACCTTGTCTCCGGCATAATCCGAGTCGGAATAGCCAACAAGATCGAAAGAAGACCTCTTAGGATACCAAATGCCAAAATTTGGTGTATGGATTAAGTATCTCACTATCCTTTTCACAGCCTTAAGATGACAATCTTTAGGAGCAGCTTGATATCGTGCACACATGCACACACTTAGCATAATATCGGGACGTGAAGCACATAGGTATAACAATGAACCAATCATAGAGCGATAAACCTTTTGATCAACCGGTTCACCATCTTTGGTCAAATCATTATGTCCACTAGTAGGCATGGGTGTAGACATACCTTTGCATTCTTGCATGTTGAACTTCTTGAATAAGTCCTTGGTGTACTTTGTTTGAGAGACAAATGTACCTTCCTTAGTTTGCTTGATTTGCAACCCGAGAAAGAATTTGAGTTCACTCATCATAGACATCTCAAACTTCTCTGACATTAGCTTTCCAAACTTTTCACTAAAGAGAGGGTTAGTTGAACCAAATATGATATCATCAACATAAATTTGGCATACGAATAGTTCTCCATTAACCCTTTTAGTAAAAAGAGTAGAATCAATTTTACCAATTTCAAAACCACTTGTAGTAAGGAACTTGGTCAAGCATTTATACCATGCTCTAGGAGCTTGTTTAAGACCATAAAGAGCTTTGTGAAGTTTGTAAACATGATTTGGTTTCTTAAGATTGATAAAGCCGGGAGGTTGTTTGACATAAACTTCCTCCTCTATTTCACCATTTAGAAAAGCACTTTTAATGTCCATTTGGTACAAGGTGATATTATGGTGATTAGCATAGGCAAGTAAGATGCGAATGGACTCAAGTCTAGCAACGGGAGCATATGTCTCACCATAGTCCATACCTTCGACTTGTGTGTACCCTTGGGCGATGAGACGTGCTTTGTTGCGAACCACTTGTCCATCTTCATCTTGCTTGTTGCGAAACACCCATTTGGTACCAATGATGTTGTGGTTGTTGTCGGGCTTCTCAACCAATGTCCAAACTTGGTTTCTCTCAAAATTATGTAGCTCTTCATGCAGAGCGTTTATCCAATCCGGATCTTCCAATGCTTCTTCAACCTTCATAGGTTCAATGCTAGAGATGAATGAATAGTTTTCACAAAAGTTAGCTAAACGAGTTTTTGAGCGAGTGAATCTCCCAGTTTGTATATCATTGAGGATTTGCTCGACGGGATGATCTTTGGTAATTCTTGCTCGAACTCGTGAGAGCTTTTGCTTGGGTCTTTGTTGAACATCTTCTTCATCTTGTTCTTCTTCTTGGCCTTCTTCATTGTTGACGTCGTCGTTCTCTTGTCGTTGTGGAGAAGGAGGTTGTTGATGTTCATCTTGACGTACTTCCTCGTTTTCTTCATCTTGGTGTGTCCCACTTGTGGATGCTTCCGTGTTGATTCTTGGTTCACCTTGTCGTGAAGTAGAAGCTTCCACTTAAACGGATGAAGTACTCTCCTTCACCTCCGTTGGACGAATTTTGCCAATGGACAAGTCTTGAATTGCTTCTGAAGGGTCTTGGTCTCCTACATCAATTGGCAGTTGCTCTACTTGCGAGCCATTAGATTCATCAAACTTCACATCTACCGTCTCTTCAACCTTTCGGGTGAAATTGTTGTAGACACGGTAAGTGTGAGAGTTTGATCCATAACCAAGTAGAAAACCTTCATGAGATTTAGGAGCAAACTTTGAACGATGATGCTTATCAAGAATGTAGCACTTTGAGCCGAATACTCGAAAGTATCCAACTTGGGGTTTGTTACCGGTGAGAAGCTCGTATGCCGTTTTGCCGAGTAGCTTGTGAAGATATAAGCGATTTGTTGCGTGACAAGCTATCTCAACCGCTTCTGCCCAAAAGTGCTTTGGCGTCTTGTATTCATCAAGCATCGTTCTTGCCATTTCGATGAGCGTCCGGTTCTTCCTCTCAACAACTCCATTTTGTTGAGGTGTGTACGTAGCCGAGAACTCGTGTGAAATCCCTTCTTTGTCAAGAAAGGTGTCCACATTTTTGTTCTTGAACTCCGTTCCGTTGTCACTCCGAACCTTTTTGATCTTCACAAACTGATTTTGGGCCTTCCTAGCGAAGCTTCTGAAGATCTTCTGGACCTGCAATTTGTCATTAAGAAAGAACACCCACGTAAATCTTGAAAAGTTATCAAATATAACTAGACCAAAAGATTTTCCACCGATACTCTTGTAAGCGTTGGGACCAAAAAGATCCATGTGAAGTAGCTCGAGTGGCCTCCTTGTGGTCATGATGTTCTTCACGGGATGTCTTCCTCCAACCTGTTTACCTGCTTGACAAGCACTGCAAAGTCTATCCTTATCAAATATGACATCGTTGACTCCAAGGATATGATTTCCTTTAATAAGCTTGTCAAGGTTTCTCATGCCAAGGTGACCTAGTCGTCTATGCCACAACCAACCTTTTGAGGATTTAGCAACAAAGCAAGTTTTAGGTTGTGCCTTTTTAGAGAAATCGACAATGTAAAGATCACCTCTACGCACACCCGTAAAGACCATTTTATGATTGTCTCGATGAAATACTTGTCAATCTACCTCAGTAAATAGGACATTCAAACCGAAATCAGCAAGTCTAGATACTGAAAGTAAGTTGTAGCCAAGAGATTCAATGAGCATGACATTTTGAATGGAACTATCATGTGAGATGGCCACCTTACCAAGGCCAACCACTTTACCCTTTGAATTATCACCAAAGGTGACATATTTTCGAGGGCCGTCATTTTCAGCAAGCTCACGAAACATCTCTTCATCTCCAGTCATATGATCAGTACATCCACTATCAAGAGCCCATTCCTTTCCTCTTGATTCATATCCCCGAAGATTTGCCATAAGACCAAAATGTCTCATTGCATCATCAAGATCGAAGTCACTATCATCATCATCATCATAATATTCATGTTCATCATGATCTTGTGACTCATCATTTCCTAGAGAGGGTAATTCATTAGATAAATGATTATCAAAGTGGTCACTTTTATGAATTCTTATAGCTTTGAATATGATATCATTAATGATTCCAACATCTCCTTTAGCATGCTTAAGATTGGCAAGTTCAAAAATACATTTACCAAAACTAGGATCACTAGAGTTCATCTTACTCAAGGCAATAGATTTATGGAGAATTTCATCCAAAGTTTTCAAGGAATAATCGGGAAATCGTTCCTCAAGAAATTTCCATATGGTATAGGCACAATTGTGAGTAGGCAAACTAGCAATCAAATTTTTGGGCAATCATCTAATGATGAGCTCAATAGTTCTAAGATTGCGAATCATGTCAATATCTTCATCTAGGGTAGGATGCAAGGGATCAATATGGGGTGCACAAGGGCTAGCAATATACTTGTTCAAATGATATTGATTGAAGATTACAAGCATCTCATTTTTCCACTCATGAAAATACTCTCCCTCAAGAATAGGCACTCTATGTCTCAGACTCCCTAATGTAGACACATCCATCTTCCTCCAATGGTGATTAAACCAAGGCAATGGAGACCAAAGCTCTGATATCACTTGTAGGATCTAGAAGTAGATCTGTCTAGAGGGGGGTGATTAGACACTTAATGCTAGAGTTACAATTTTTAAGCTTTTTCGGTTTAAGTGGGGTTTAGGCACAATTTCAACACACACAATACATATCAAGCAAGCATGCAAGAGTATATGAGCAGCGGAATGTAAAGCATGCAACTTGCAAGAATGTAAAGAGAAGGGTTTGGAGAATTCAAACGCAATTGGAGACACGGATGTTTTTCCCGTGGTTCGGATAGGTGGTGCTATCCTACATCCACGTTGATGGAGACTTCAACCCACGAAGGGTAACGGTTGCGCGAGTCCACACGGGGCTCCACCCAAGGGTAAGGGTTGCATGAGTCCACATGGGGCTCCACCCACGAAGGGTCCACGAAGAAGCAACCACCCACAAAGGGTCCATGAAGAAGCAACCTTGTCTATCCCACCATGGCCATCGCCCACACAGGACTTGCCTCACTAGCGGTAGATCTTCACGAAGTAGGCGATCTCCTTGCCCTTACAAACTCCTTGGTTCAACTCCACAATCTTGTCGGAGGCTCCCAAGTGACACCTAGCCAATCTAGGAGACACCACTCTCCAAGAAGTAACAAATGGTGTGTAGGTAATGAACTCCTTGCTCTTGTGCTTCAAATGATAGTCTCCCCAACACTCAACTCTCTCTCATAGGATTTGGATTTGGTGGAAAGAAGGTTTGAATGGAAAGCAACTTGGGAAGGCTAGAGATCAAGATTCATATGGTAGGAATGGAATATCTTGGTCTCAACACATGAGTAGGTGGTTCTCTCTCAGAACATATGAGTTGAAATGGTATGTGTGTTATGATGGCTCTCTCGTCAAATGAGGAGGAGGTGGAGGGGTATATATAGCCTCCACACAAAATCCAACAGTTACACACAGTTTTCCAATCTCGGTGGGACCGAATCAGTAAACTCGGTCGGACCGAAAATGTAAACCTAGTGACCGTTAGAGATTTCGGTGGGACCGACTGGATCAACTCGGTGGGACCGATGTGCTAGGGTTAGGGTAAATCCAAAACTCGGTTTGACCGATTACTCAAACTCGGTGGGACCGATTTGGGTAATAAGTGAAACTGAGATTTGATCAAGCAAACTCGGTGGGACCGATTGCATATCTCGGTGGGACCGAGAAAATTGCAATGGGTAACAGAGAGTTTGCAAGCCCATCTCGGTGAGACCGAGATCCCATCGGTGAGACCGAACTGATTAGGGTTTGGCAGTGGCTTATGACAAGTGAAACTCGGTGGCGCCGGATAGGAAGAATCGGTAGGACCGAGTTTGGCTTAGAGTTTAGGTCATATGTGGATATGGGAAAGTAGTTGAGGGTTTTGGAGCATATCACTAAGCACATGAAGCAAGAGGCTCATTAAGCAACACCTCATCCCTCCTTAATAGTATTGGCTTTTCCTAAAGACTCAATGTGATCTTGGATCACTAAAATATAAAATGAAGAGTCTTGAGCTTGAAGCTTTAGCCAATCCTTTGTCCTTAGCATCTTGAAGGAGTTCCGACAACCTTTAGTCCATGCCACTCCATTGTTGAACTTATCTGAAACATGCTAGATCGAAATGTTAGTCCAACAAGAGATATGTTGTCATCAATTATCAAAACCACCTAGGGAGCACTTGTGCTTTCAATCTCCCCCTTTTTGGTAATTGATGGCAACATACATCAAGGCTTTAGATAAAGATATAAAGAACAGCAAGTAAAGCTTTGGAAGAACATGTAACAAGCATAGACTCCCCCTACATGTATGCACTCATGTAAATATGAAATATAGAGGCATGTGAGAGAGCATAACCATGACAGAGTAGGCAATGTTTTACATGCATCTTGGCCATATGCATCAGAGCAAAAGATTATCAAGGAAAATACCTTCATGCTCACGAGTCCTTCTTGCAAACAGTATGTACATAAGAAAGAACTCCTCATACTCATGATTTTGATGCATATACTTACCTTGTGGTCTTGAGTTGGCTTAGGATGGAATGAACCTGCACAAACAAGGTTAGATAACACAGGTACGTCCACTAGCCAGAGCAAACGAAAGAAACCACAAGAATACCAAGACTGGGATGACATGTAGAGAGTGAGTACAAGGTACCACATTGAATTCAACATGTCCCCAAGAATAAAGATATGCAATGAATTTGACTGATTTCTTTCCCTTAGGTGTCTTGCTCCCCCTGAATCGTACATGGGATATTGGGAGAAGATAGGAAACAGAGAATCAGAGCTGAAAGATATGAATAGAACTTAATTCAAATGAGTTCATATGAACATGTCTTTCCCCCAAAAAGACATGTGGCATCTCTCCTCTTGAACATCAAGCATCTGGGATCCTTGAGTATTCTCTCCCCCTTGGGGATTTCTTTCTCCCCCTTAATATATGGGATCCTTGAGTATTCTCTCCCCCTTAGTACTTTCTCCTTTGTAGATCTCTCTCTCTCCCTGATGATAACCTTTGATGTGATCTCTCTCTCCCCCTTTGACATCAATTTCCAAGAAGGTTTGTCCTGGAATCCGTCGAATAGGTTTGGTCCTTGAGATTCAGCACAAGGCAGTGAATAAAACTGTGATGCTTGTAGAGGACAAGATTCATTGAGTGGAGCCGGATCAGAAGAAATATAGAATATGTGGCAAACTGTTTTTCCTATTGCGAAATCGGTGGCACCGAGTGGCATGTTTTGGTAGTACCGAAGGGATTCGGTTGGACCGAAAATGACAATTTGGTGAAACCGAGTTCATCACAGAGAAAAACACTTGTCACCTCAGCTCACTAGTCAAGTAAGATCTCACAAAGATTTGCAATGAATTTGATGCAGAAATATGCAGAACAAAAACCAAAAAGAAAAGAGTGAAAGTTTCTAGATGAAGTTTTTTTTGATTGAAAAAGAAAGAAACGAATATGCAAGGGACAAATGCAATAACTCAGAAAAGAACACAAGAGATCTTCATCTAGAATTGGGCGGTGACATAGTCACCTATGTTAGAGTATATTGACTTAGGAGTCAAGTGAGAACACTTGATCATAGGTCATACTCATCGTTTAAGCTCAAAATGGGGTTACCATCTTTCGTTTAAGCATATTGATGTATTCACATCTTGTTGAGTTGCTTTGACTCATGTCTTGGAGTAAAGCTTCTCTAAGATGGAATAACATACCTTGGGTGGTGGTGTGGTTCTTGCTCATGTAGTTGAACTTGTGTGGGTGCTCAAGGTTGATGTAGCTCATCAGAGTTGGGAGCACCATTTGGAGTTTGAGTTCATCTACCTACACGGGTTAGTTCTTGCAAGGAAAAGCACTTGTGTATCCAAAAATGACAATCATGAAGCTTAATATAGAATTTGTCAAAGGATATGTTTGAATGGTTTTGTGCTTCCTTGTCTTCAACCACTATTGTGTAGAGTCTTGGTGATGTAGAGATTGCTCAAGATATGAGTGAGTCGCAATCTCATGGAATTAGATTCAACCAAGCACCTACATGGGTTAGACAACATGCAAGGTGCAAATATATCCAAGACATAAGATAGTTATCACAAGAGATATATCATGGATTAGTCATAAGCTCATGTCTTGCATGTATCCAATGGAGTTTCTACTCCAAGTTTGAAGCATCAATGATGTTCAATTCTCCTCTCAACCTGCAAAACACTTTCTCGTCAAGCGGTTTAGTGAATATATCCGCTAATTTCTTATTAGTGCGAACATGCTTAAGATTGATGTCACCCTTAGCAACATGATCTCGAATGAAATGATGACGAACTTCAATATGCTTAGTTCGAGAATGTTGTAGAGGATTATGACCAATTTTGATAGCACTTTCATTGTCACAAAGCAGTGGAACATGTTTCACATAAATCCCATAATCTTTAAGAGTTTGGGTCATCCAAAGTAATTGAGCACAACATGAACCAGCGGCAATGTATTCCGCTTCGGCGGTGGACAAGGATACTGAGTTTTGTTTCTTGGAAGACCAAGACACAAGAGATCTACCAAGAAATTGACAAGTACCCGAAGTGGACTTTCTATCAACCTTGTCTCCGGCATAATCCGAGTCGGAATAGCCAATAAGATCGAAAGAAGACCTCTTAGGATACCAAATGCCAGAATTTGGTGTATGGATTAAGTATCTCACTATCCTTTTCACAGCCTTAAGATGACAATCTTTAGGAGCAGCTTGATATCGTGCACACATGCACACACTTAGCATAATATCGGGGCGTGAAGCACATAGGTATAAGAATGAACCAATCATAGAGCGATAAACCTTTTGATCAACCGGTTCACCATCTTTGGTCAAATCATTATGTCCACTAGTAGGCATGGGTGTAGACATACCTTTGCATTCTTGCATGTTGAACTTCTTGAATAAGTCCTTGGTGTACTTTGTTTGAGAGACAAATGTACCTTCCTTAGTTTGCTTGATTTGCAACCCGAGAAAGAATTTGAGTTCACTCATCATAGACATCTCAAACTTCTCTGACATTAGCTTTCCAAACTTTTCACTAAAGAGAGGGTTAGTTGAACCAAATATGATATCATCAACATAAATTTGGCATATGAATAGTTCTCCATTAACCCTTTTAGTAAAAAGAGTAGAATCAATTTTACCAATTTCAAAACCACTTGTAGTAAGGAACTTGGTCAAGCATTTATACCATGCTCTAGGAGCTTGTTTAAGACCATAAAGAGCTTTGTGAAGTTTGTAAACATGATTTGGTTTCTTAGGATTGATAAAGCCGGGAGGTTGTTTGACATAAACTTCCTCCTCTATTTCACCATTTAGAAAAGCACTTTTAATGTCCATTTGGTACAAGGTGATATTATGGTGATTAGCATAGGCAAGTAAGATGCGAATGGACTCAAGTCTAGCAACGGGAGCATATGTCTCACCATAGTCCATACCTTCGACTTGTGTGTACCCTTGGGCGACGAGACCTGCTTTGTTGCGAACCACTTGTCCATCTTCATCTTGCTTGTTGCGAAACACCCATTTGGTACCAATGATGTTGTGGTTGTTGTCGGGCTTCTCAACCAATGTCCAAACTTGGTTTCTCTCAAAATTATGTAGCTCTTCATGCATAGTGTTTATCCAATCCGGATCTTCCAATGCTTCTTCAACCTTCATAGGTTCAATGCTAGAGATGAATGAATAGTTTTCACAAAAGTTAGCTAAACGAGTTTTTGAGCGAGTGATTCTCCCGGTTTGTATATCATTGAGGATTTGCTCGACGGGATGATCTTTGGCAATTCTTGCTCGAACTCGTGAGAGCTTTTGCTTGGGTCTTCGTTGAACATCTTCTTCATCTTGTTCTTCTTCTTGGCCTTCTTCATTGTTGACGTCGTCGTTCTCTTGTCGTGGTGGAGAAGGAGGCTGTTGATGTTCATCTTGACGTACTTCCTCGTTTTCTTCATCTTGGTGTGTCCCACTTGTGGCTGCTTCCGTGTCGATTCTTGGTTCACCTTGTCGTGAAGTAGAATCTTCCACTTGAACGGATGAAGTACTCTCCTTCACCTCCGTTGGACGAATTTTGCCAATGGACAAGTCTTGAATTGCTTCTGAAGGGTCTTTGTCTCCTACATCAATTGGCAGTTGCTCTACTTGCGAGCCATTAGATTCATCAAACTTCACATCTACCGTCTCTTCAACCTTTTGGGTGAAATTGTTGTAGACACGGTAAGTGTGAGAGTTTGAGCCATAACCAAGTAGAAAACCTTCATGAGATTTAGGAGCAAACTTTGAACGACGATGCTTATCAAGAATGTAGCACTTTGAGCCGAATACTCGAAAGTATCCAACTTGGGGTTTGTTACCGGTGAGAAGCTCGTATGCCGTTTTGCCGAGTAGCTTGTGAAGATATAAGCGATTTGTTGCGTGACAAGCTGTCTCAACTGCTTCTGCCCAAAAGTGCTTTGGCGTCTTGTATTCATCAAGCATCATTCTTGCCATTTCGATGAGCGTCCGGTTCTTCCTCTCAACAACTCCATTTTGTTGAGGTGTGTACGTAGCCGAGAACTCGTGTGAAATCCCTTCTTCGTCAAGAAAGGTGTCCACATTTGCGTTCTTGAACTCCGTTCCGTTGTCACTCCGAACCTTTTTGATCTTCACAAACTGATTTTGGGCCTTCTTAGTGAAGTTTCTGAAGATCTTCTGGACCTGCGATTTGTCATTAAGAAAGAACACCCACATAAATCTTGAAAAGTCATCAACTATAACTAGACCAAAAGAATTTCCACCGAGACACTTGTAGGCGTTGGGACCAAAAAGATCCATGTGAAGTAGCTCGAGTGGCCTCCTTGTGGTCATGATGTTCTTCACGGGATGTCTTCCTCCAACCTGTTTACCTGCTTGACAAGCACTTCAAAGTCTATCCTTATCAAATATGACATCGTTGACTCCAAGGATATGATTTCCTTTAATAAGCTTGTCAAGGTTTCTCATGCCAATGTGACCTAGTCGTCTATGCCACAACCAACCTTTTGAGGATTTAGCAACAAAGCAAGTTTTAGGTTGTGCCTTTTTAGAGAAATCGACAATGTAAAGATCACCTCTATGCATACCCGTAAAGACCATTTTATGATTGTCTCGACGAAATACTTGGCAATCTACCTCAGTAAATAGAACATTCAAACCGAAATCAGCAAGTCTAGATACTGAAAGTAAGTTGTAGCCAAGAGATTCAACGAGCATGACATTTTGAATGGAACTATCATGTGAGATGGCCACCTTACCAAGGCCAACCACTTTACCCTTTGAATTATCACCAAAGGTGACATATTTTCGAGGGCCGTCATTTTCAGCAAGCTCACGAAACATCTCTTCATCTCCGGTCATATGATCAGTACATCCACTATCAAGAACCCATTCCTTTCCTCCTGATTCATATCCCCGAAGATTTGCCATAAGACCAAAATGTCTCATTGCATCATCAAGATCGAAGTCACTATCATCATCATCATAATATTCATGTTCATCACGATCTTGTGACTCATCATTTCCTAGAGAGGGTAATTCATTAGATAAATGATTATCAAAGTGGTCACTTTTATGAATTCTTATAGCTTTGAATATGATATCATTAATGATTCCAACATCTCCTTTAGCATGCTTAAGATTGGCAAGTTCAAAAAGACATTTACCAAAACTAGGATCACTAGAGTTCATCTTACTCAAGGCAATAGATTTATGGAGAATTTCATCCAAAGTTTTCAAGGAATAATCGGGAAATCATTCCTCAAGAAATTTCCATATGGTATAGGCACAATTGTGAGTAGGCAAACTAGCAATCAAATTTTTGGGCAATCCTCTAATGATGAGATCAATAGTTCTAAGATTGTGAATCATTTCAATATCTTCATCTAGGGTAGGATGAAAGGGATCAATATGGGGTGCACAAGGGCTAGCAATATACTTGTTCAAATGATATTGATTGAAGATTACAAGCATCTCATTTTTCCACTCATGAAAATACTCTCCCTCAAGAATAGGCACTCTATGTCTAAGACTCCCTAATGTAGACACATCCATCTTCCTCCAATGGTGCTTAAACCAAGGCAATGGAGACCAAAGCTCTGATACCACTTGTAGGATCTAGAAGTAGATGTGTCTAGAGGGGGGTGATTAGACACTTAATGCTAGAATTACAATTTTAAGCTCTTTCAGTTTAAGTGGGGTTTAGTCACAATTTCAACACACACAATACATATCAAGCAAGCATGCAAGAGTATATGAGCAGCGGAATGTAAAGCATGCAGCTTGCAAGAATGTAAAGAGAAGGGTTTGGAGAATTCAAACGCAATTGGAGACACGGATGTTTTTCCTGTGGTTCGGATAGGTGCTGCTATCCTACATCCACGTTGATGGAGACTTCAACCCACGAAGGGTAACGGTTGCGCGAGTCCACACAGGGCTCCACCCAAGGGTAACGGTTGCGCGAGTCCACATAGGGCTCCACCCAAGAAGGGTCCACGAAGAAGCAACCACCCACAAAGGGTCCACGAAGAAGCAACCTTGTCTATCCCACCATGGCCATCGCCCACACAGGACTTGCCTCACTAGCGGTAGATCTTCACGAAGGAGGCGATCTCCTTGCCCTTACAAACTCCTTGGTTCAACTCCACAATCTTGTCGGAGGCTCCCAAGTGACACCTAGCCAATCTAGGAGACACCACTCTCCAAGAAGTAACAAATGGTGTGTAGGTAATGAACTCCTTGCTCTTGTGCTTCAAATGATAGTCTCCCCAACACTCAACTCTCTCTCATAGGATTTGGATTTGGTGGAAAGAAGGTTTGAGTGGAATGCAACTTGGGAAGGCTAGAGATCAAGATTCATATGGTAGGAATGGAATATCTTGGTCTCAACACATGAGTAGGTGGTTCTCTCTCAGAACATATGAGTTGGAATGGTATGTGTGTTATGATGGCTCTCTCATCGAATGAGGAGGAGGTGGAGGGGTATATATAGCCTCCACACAAAATCCAACCATTACACACAGTTTTCCAATCTCGGTGGGACCGAATCAATAAACTCGGTCGGACCGAAAATGTGACCCTAGTGACCGTTAGAGATTTCGGTGGGACCGACTGGATCAACTCGGTGGGACCGATGTGCTAGGGTTAGGGTAAATCCAAAACTCGGTTTGACCGATTACTCAAACTCGGTGGGACCGATTTGGGTAATAAGTGAAACTGAGATTTGATCAAGCAAACTCGGTGGGACCGATTGCATATCTCGGTGGGACCGAGAATATTGCAATGGGTAACAGAGAGTTTGCAAGCCCATCTCGGTGAGACCGAGATCCCACCGGTGAGACCGAACTGATTAGGGTTTGGTAGTGGCTTATGACAAGTGAAACTCGGTGGCGCCAGATAGGAAGAATCGGTAGGACCGAGTTTGGCTTAGGGTTTAGGTCATATGTGGATATGGGAAAGTAGTTGAGGGTTTTGGAGCATATCACTAAGCACATGAAGCAAGAGGCTCATTAAGCAACACCTCATCCCTCCTTAATAGTATTGGCTTTTCCTAAAGACTCAATGTGATCTTGGATCACTAAAATATAAAATGAAGAGTCTTGAGCTTGAAGCTTTAGCCAATCCTTTGTCCTTAGCATCTTGAAGGAGTTCCCACAACCTTTAGTCCATGCCACTCGATTGTTGAACTTATCTGAAACATGCTAGATCGAAATGTTAGTCCAACAAGAGATTTGTTGTTATCAATTATCAAAACCACCTAGGGAGCACTTCTGCTTTCAACTAGACTGTAGAGCTAGTTCAACTCTAGTGTAAAATCATTTGTACTAGGTTATAGAGCTAGTTCAACTCTGGTGTAAAATTATTTGTACTAGGTTATAGAGCTAGTTCTACTCTAGTGAAAAATTATTTGAACTAGCTTGTAGAGCTTGTTCAACTCTACAAGCTGTATAGCTAGTTAAACTCTAGTGTAAAATTATTGAACTAGCTTGTAGAGCTAGTTCAACTCTAGTGTAAAATTATTTGAACAAGGTTATAGATCTAGTTCAACCTTAGTGTAAAATTATTTGAACTAGCTTGTAGAGCTAGTTAAACTCTAGTGTAAAATTATTTGAACTAGCTTGTAGAGCTAGTTCAACTCTAGTGTAAAATTATTTGTACTAGGTTATAGAGCTAGTTCAACTCTAGTGTAAAATTATTTGTACTAGGTTATAGAGCCAGTTGTACTCTAGTACAAAATTACTTGAACTACCTTGTAGAGCTAGTTCAACTCTAGTGTAAAATTATTTGAACTAGCTTGTAGAGCTAGTTCAAATCTAGTGTGAAATTATGTGTACTAGGTTATAGAGCTAGTTCAACTCTAGTGTAAAATTATTTGAACTAGCTTGTCCTGCTTGTTCAACTCTAGTGTGAAATTATTTGTACTAGGTTATTGAGAGCTAGTTCAACACTAATGTAAAATTATTTGAACTAGCTTGTAGAGCTACTTCAACACTAGTGTAAAATTGTTTGAACTAGCATGTAGAGCTAGTTCAACTCTAGTGTAAAATTATTTGAACTAGCTTGTAGAGCAAGTTCAACTCTAGTGTAAAACTATTTGTGAACTAGCTTGTAGAGCTAGGTCAACTCTAGTAAAAATTATTTGTACTAGGTTATAGAGCTAGTTCAACTCTAGTGTAAAATTATTTGTACTAGGTTATAGAGCTAGTTCAACTCTAGTGTAAAATTATTTGAACTATCATGTAGAGCTAGTTCAAATCTAGTGTGAAATTTTGTGTACTAGGTTATAGAGCTAGTGTAAAATTAGTGGAACTAGCTTGTAGAGCTAGTTCAAGTCTAGTGTGATATTTTTTGTACAAGGTTATTGAGAGCTAGTTCAACACTAGTGTAAAATTATTTGAACTAGCTTGTAGAGCTACTTCAACACTAGTGTAAAATTATTTGAACTAGCTCTAGAGTAGAATTACATGAACTAGCTTGTAGAGCTAGTTCAAATCTAGTGTGAAATTATGTGTACTATGTTATAGAGCAAGTTCAACTCTAGTATAAAATTATTTGAACTAGCTTGTAGAGCTAGTTCAACTCTAGTGTAAAATTATTTGTACTAGGTTATATAGCTAGTTCAACTCTAGTGTAAAACTATTTGAACTAGACTCTGGAGCTAGTTCAACTCTAGTATAAAATCATTTGTACTAGGTTATAGAGCTAGTTCAACTCTAGTGTAAATTTATATGTACTAGGTTATAGAGCATGTTCTACACTAGTGAAAAATTATTTGAACTAGCTTGTAGAGCTTGTTCAAATCTACAAGCTTGTATAGCTAGTTCAACTCTAGTGTAAAATTATTTGAACTAGCTTGTAGAGCTAGTTCAACTCTAATGTAAAATTATTTGAACTTGGTTATAGATCTTGTTCAACTTTAGTGTAAAATTATTTGAACTAGCTTGTAGAGCTAGTTCAACTCTAGTGTAAAATTATTTGAACTAGCTTGTAGAGCTAGTTCAACTCTACTGTAAAATTATTTGTACTAGGTTATAGAGCTAGTTCAACTCTAGTGTAAAATTATTTGTACTAGGTTATAGAGCTAGTTCTACTCTAGTACAAAAATATTTAAACTACCTTTTAGAGCTAGTTCACCTCTAGTGTAAAATTATTTGATCTAGCTTGTAGAGCTAGTTCAGATCTAGTCTGAAATTATGTGTACTATCTTATAGAGCTAGTTCAACTCTAGTGTAAAATAATTTGAACTAGCTTGTAGAGCCAGTTCAAATCTAGTGTGAAATTGTGTGTACTATGTTATAGAGCTAGTTCAACTCTAGTGTAAAATTATTCGAACTAGCTTGTAGAGCTAGTTCAACTCTAGTGTAAAATTATTTGTCCTAGGTTATAGAGCTAGTACAACTCGAGTGTAAAACTATTTGAACTAGACTATAGAGCTAGTTCAACTCTAGTTTAAAATCATTTGTACTAGGTTATAGAGCTAGTTAAAGTCTAGTGTAAAATTATTTGTACTAGGTTATAGAGCTAGTTCTACTCTAGTGAAAAATTATTTGAACTAGCTTGTACAGCTTGTTCAACTCTACAAGCTTGTATAGCTATTTCAACTCCAGTGTAAATATATTTGAACTAGCTTGTAGAGCTAGTTCAACTCTAGTGTAAATTTTTTTGAACTAGGTTATAGATCTAGTTAACCATTAGTGTAAAACTATTTGAACTAGCTTGTAGAGCTAGTTCAACTCTAGTGTAAAATTATTTGAACTAGCTTGTAGAGCTAGTTCAACTCTAGTGTAAAATTATTTGAACTATGTTATAGATCTAGTTCAACTATAGTGTAAAACTATTTGAACTAGAATGTAGAGCTAGTTCAACTCTAGTGTAAAATTATCTGAACTAGCTTGTAGAGCTAGTTCAACTCTAGTGTAAAATTATTTAAACTAGGTTATAGATCTAGTTCAACTTTAGTGTAAAATTATTTGAACTAGCTTGTAGAGCTAGTTCAATTCTAGTGTAAAATTATTTGAACTAGATTGTAGAGCTAGTTCAACTCTAGTGTAAAATTATTTGAACTAGGTTATAGATCTAGTTCAACTATAGTGTAAAACTATTTGAACTAGAATGTAGAGCTAGTTCGACTCTAGTGTAAAATTATCTGAACTACCTTGTTGTGACGCCCCCGATTCAATCGTACACTAATCATGCACGCAAACGTGTACGATCAAGATCAAGGACTCACGACAAGATATCACAACACGACTGTAAGATAAAATAAGTCATACAAGCATCATAATACAAGCCAGGGGGCTCGAGGGCTCGAATACAAGTGCTCGGTCATAGACGAGTCAGCGGAAGCAACAATATCTGAGTACAGACATAAGTTAAACAAGTTTTCCTTAAGAAGGCTAGCACAAATTGGGATACAGATCGAAAGAGGCGTAGGCCTCCTGCCTAGGATCCTCCTAAACTACTCCTGGTCGTCGTCAGCGGGCTGCACGTAGTAGTAGGCACCTCCGGTGTAGTAGTCGTCATCGACGGTGGCGTCTGGCTCCTGGGCTCCATCGTCTGGTTGCAGCAATCGAGTAGAGATAGGGGGAAAAGGGGGGAACAATGCAACCGTGAGTACTCATCCAAAGTACTCACAAGCAAGGAGCTACACTACATATGCATGGATATATGTGTAAAGGGCCATATCAGTGGACTGAACTGCAGAATGCCAGAATAAGAGGGGGATAGCTAGTCTTATCGAAGACTGCGCTTCTGGTCACCTTCGTCTTGCAACAGGTAGAAGAGGGTAGGTTGAAGTCGTCCAAGTAGTATCACATATCATTAATCCTGCCCGGCGATCCCCTCCTCGTAACCCTGAGAGAGAGCGACCACCGGTTGCATCTGGCACTTGGAAGGGTGTGTTTATTAAGTATCCGATTCTAGTTGTCATAAGGTCTAGGTACAACTCCAAGTCGTCCTGTTACCGAAGATCACGGCTATTCGAATAGATTAACTTCCCTGCAGGGGTGCACCAACTTACCCAACATTCTTGATCCCATTTGGCCGGACACACTTTCCTGGGTCATGCTCGGCCGCGAAAGATCAACACGTCGCAGCCCCACCTAGGCTCAACAGAGAGGCCATCACACCGGTCTAAACCTAAGCGCACATGGGTCTGGGCCCATCGCCCATACCACACCTGCATGTTGCGTACGCGGCCGAAAGCAGAACTAGCCCCCTTAATACAAGAGCAGGCTTACGTTCCAATCCGGCGCGCGCCACTCAGTCGCTGGCGTCACGAAGTGCTTCGGCTGATACCACGACGCCGAGTGCCCATATCTTTCCCACATAGTTGGTTAGTGCGTATAGGCTCGTAGCCAACTCAGATCAAATACCAAGATCTTGTTAAGCGTGTTAAGTATCCGCGAACGCCGAACAGGGCCAGGCCCACCTCTCTCCTAGGCGGTCTCAACCTGCCCTGTCGCTCCGCCACAAAGATCCACTTGCGGGTGCTCCACCAGCCGACCCGACTTTAGTCTCCACATGTATCATGTATAAAGTATATAGTATATACCCGTGATCACCTCCCGAGTGATCACGGCCCGATAGTATAGCACGGCTGACGGACAAGAATGTAGGGCCACAGATGAATATACTAGCATCCTATACTAAGCATATAGGATTGCAGGTAAAGGTAACAACAGTAGTATCAAGGACAGGCTATGCATCAGGATAGGTATAACAGAAAGTAGTAACATGCTACACTACTCTAATGCAAGCAGTATAGAGTAGAATAGGCGATATCTGGTGATCAAGGGGGGGGCTTGCCTGGTTGCTCTGGCAAGAGAGAGAGGTCGTCAACTCCATAGTTGAACTTGGCAGCAACAGTGTCGGTCTCGTAGTCTACCGGAGAGAAGAGGGGGAGGAAACAATGAATACCATGTAAACAGATGCATATCGATGCATGACATGACAAGTAACGATGCTAGGCGTGACCTGACGTGGTATGAGGTGGTACCGGTTAAGGGGGGAAACATCCGGGAAATTATCCCCGGGGTTTCGTGTTTTCGGGCAGAGGAGCCGGAGGGGGAAAGTTGCGGGTTCGATAGGTTAGGGGTGTGTGGCGGACGAACGGACTGCGTATCCGGATTCGTCTCGTCGTTCTGAGCAACTTTCATGTTGAAAATATTTTAATCCGAGTTACGGATTAAAAGATATGATTTTCTAAAGATTTTATTAATTTCTGGAATTTAATTAATTATTTATCCCAACATTATCCAGAATACTAAATGATGACGTCAGCATGACATCAGAGTGATGTCAGCAGTCAACGTTGACCATTGACCTGGTCAACCTGACGTGTGGGTCCAGTGGGACCCACCTGTCATTCTCTGTTTAGGTTAATTACAGATTAGTTAATTTAATTAGTGATTAGGTTAATCTAATCAAGATTAATTAACTTAATTAATTAATTAATTAATAACTAATTTTATTAAACCATTTTTATTTTAATTATTATTTTTATTTTTAATTCTAATTCTCTTTTTTTAATAAAACGTTATGGGGCGCGGGGCCCCATTGTCATAGGGCCAATGGGGCCTTAGCGTTACGGGCATGCGGGCGTGCGCCCGAGTCCACCCGGGAAGGGGGCAATGGGCGCCTGGGCGGGCGCTCGCCCACAGGGAGTGCGACGGGGCGAGGCCGGTGGCCAGGGCGGCCGTGGTGGCCGGCCGGCGTGGGGGGGGGGAATGGAGTGCGGGGCCGGCGACGAGCGGGCCCGCGGGCGGCAGGGTAGCCGGGCGCGGTGGTGGTGCGAGAAGGCGACGGCAGGACTGGCAGAGGAGAGGCCGGGCCACGGGCGGGTGCGGTGCGCGAGCACGGCGCGGTGAGTGCACACACGGGACGGCGGGCATGGCGACGTCCAAGACGAGGAGGGGAGGAGGAGAGAGGAGCACGGGGAGGCGCTCACAATGGCCGTAGGGGTTCGGGCAGTGGGTGTCGAGGAGGGAGACGGGGACGTCGTCGGCGTCGAGGAGGCAGGCTGGTGGGGGAGGTCCGGCGAGGAGGATGGGGACGCGCGACGAGGTGGCGGTGACGACGGGCGACGCCGGCGAGGCGATGGGTGGGCGACGACCCGAGGCAGGGGCGCGGCGTCGATCTCGGGAGAGAGAGGCGCGGGAGGTCGTGGTGAAGCCCATGGCAGAGGGGCGATGCGGTTGGGATGGAGGGGCGCCGGCGGGGAAGGGCCCCGTCGCGGTAGTGGTGGCGGAGGCGGGCGCAGCCCGGCGACGGCGGGGCGGCGTCGGGCCCCGACTTCCGGCTCGGGGGCAACGGGATCGGGGCGGCGTCGCTGATCTAGATCCAAGGGAGGAGAGGGGGTGCGAGGGGGGCTCGTCGGGGACGAGGACGGCGGCCGGC
>NC_057806.1:421728667-421736449 GCF_018294505.1 Triticum aestivum | reverse complement strand
GAGGCGGCTCCAGGCGAGGGCCACGAGGCCATTCCCGATCCGATCCGGATCAGGGGAAGAGGGAGACGTGGGGAGTGGGGGGGAGAGTGTGCGGTTAGGGTTTCGGGGATGGGGGTTATGGGGAGGCCGGTTGGGCCAAGGGGGAGCTGGGCCGGCCTGGCAGGTCGTGGCCCAGTTGGGCCGGTGGCCTGCTGGGCCGGAGCCCCGGGGGTTTCTCTTCCCTTTTTTTGTTGTTCCTTTTTTTTCCATTATCTCTTATTATTTGTTTTCTGTTTAATTCATATAAAAGTATTTAGGCATTTTATAAAAATGTGTTTTCTGCACTACAATTACCTATGCCATTTTTGGCACAGCCCGAAAATTTTAGTTTAATAGTTTGAAAACTTTTGTCGTTTGATTGATTTAGGATTTAAATTTGAAACAGTTTCGAATTAACCCGAGATTAATTACAGTGACAGAGGTGATGTGTCATCATTAGGAGGGGATTACTGTAGCTTGATTATCTGGGCATCACACTTGTAGAGCTAGTTCAACTCTAGTGTAAAATTATTTGTACTAGGTTATAGAGCTAGTTCAACTATAGTGTAAAACTATTTGAACTAGATTGTAGAGCTAGTTCAACTCTAGTGTAAAATTATTTGAACTAGCTTGTAGAGCTAGTTCAACTCTAGTGTGAAACTATTTGTGAACTAGCTTGTAGAGCTAGGTCAACTCTACTATAAAATTATTTGTACTAGGTTATAGATCTAGTTCAACTCTAGTGTAAAATTATTTGTACTAGGTTATAGAGCTAGTTCTACTCTAGTAGAAAATTATTTAAACTACCTTGTAGAGCTAGTTCAACTCTAGTGTAAAATTATTTGAACTAGCTTGTAGAGCTAGTTCAAATCTAGTGTGAAATTATGTGTACTATCTTATAGAGCTAGTTCAACTCTAGTGTAAAACTATTTGAACTAGACTGTAGAGCTAGTTCAACTCTAGTGTAAAATCATTTGTACTAGGTTATAGAGCTAGTTCAACTCTAGTGTAAAATTATTTGAACTAGGTTATAGAGCTAGTTCTACTCTAGTGAAAAATTATTTGAACTAGCTTGTAGAGCTTGTTCAACTCTACAAGCTGTATAGCTTGTTCAACTTTAGTGTAAAATTATTTGAACTAGCTTGTAGAGCTAGTTCAGATCTAGTCTGGAATTATGTGTACTATCTTATAGAGCTAGTTCAACTCTACTGTAAAATAATTTGAATTAGCTTGTAGAGCTAGTTCAAATCTAGTGTGAAATTGTGTGTACTATGTTATAGAGCTAGTTCAACTCTAGTGTAAAATTATTCGAACTAGCTTGTAGAGCTAGTTCAACTCTAGTGTAAAATTATTTGTCCTAGGTTATAGAGCTAGTACAAATCGAGTGTAAAACTATTTGAACTAGACTGTAGAGCTAGTTCAACTCTAGTTTAAAATCATTTGTACTAGGTTATAGAGCTAGTTAAAGTCTAGTGTAAAATTATTTGTACTAGGTTATAGAGCTAGTTCTACTCTAGTGAAAAATTATTTGAACTAGCTTGTACAGCTTGTTCAACTCTACAAGCTTGTATAGCTAGTTCAACTCTAGTGTAAAATTATTTGAACTAGCTTGTAGAGCTAGTTCAACTCTAGTGTAAATTTTTTTGAACTAGGTTCTAGATCTAGTTCAACATTAGTGTAAAATTATTTAAACTAGCTTGTAGAGCTAGTTCAACTCTAGTGTAAAATTATTTGAACTAGCTTGTAGAGCTAGTTCAACTCTAGTGTAAAAGTATTTGAACTATGTTATAGATCTAGTTCAACTATAGTGTAAAACTATTTGAACTAGAATGTAGAGCTAGTTCAACTCTAGTGTAAAATTATCTGAACTAGCTTGTAGAGCTAGTTCAACTCTAGTGTAAAATTATTTGAACTAGGTTATAGATCTAGTTCAAGTTTAGTGTGAAATTATTTGAACTAGCTTGTAGAGCTAATTCAACTCTAGTGTAAAATTATTTGAACTAGCTTGTAGAGCTAGTTCAAATCTAGTGTGAAATTATGTGCACTAGGTTATAGAGCTAGTTCAACTCTAGTGTAAAATTATTGGAACTAGCTTGTCCTGCTTGTTCAACTCTAGTGTGAAATTATTTGTACTAGGTTATTGAGAGCTAGTTGAACACTAATGTAAAATTATTTGAACTAGCTTGTAGAGCTACTTCAACACTAGTGTAAAATTGTTTGAACTAGCATGTAGAGCTAGTTCAACTCTAGTGTAAAATTATTTGAACTAGATTGTAGAGCTAGTTCAACTCTAGTGTAAAACTATTTGTGAACTAGCTTGTAGAGCTAGGTCAACTCTAGTGTAAAATTATTTGTACTAGGTTATAGAGCTAGTTCAACTCTAGTGTAAAATTATTTGTACTAGGTTATAGAGCTAGTTCAACTCTAGTGTAAAAATATTTGAACTATCTTGTAGAGCTTGTTCAAATCTAGTGCGAAATTTTGTGTACTAGGTTATAGAGCTAGTGTAAAATTAGTTGAACTAGCTTGTAGAGCTAGTTCAACTCTAGTGTGATATTTTTTGTACAAGGTTATTGAGAGCTATTTCAACACTAGTGTAAAATTATTTGAACTAGCTTGTAGAGCTACTTCAATACTAGTGTAAAATTATTTGAACTAGCTCTAGAGCTAGTTCAACTCTAGTGTAAAATTATTTGAACAATCTTGTAGAGCTAGTTCAACTCTAGAGTAGAATTACATGAAGTAGCTTGTAGAGCTAGTTCAAATCTATAGTGAAATTATGTGTACGATGTTATACAGCAAGTTCAACTCTAGTATAAAATTATTTGAACTAGCTTGTAGAGCTAGTTCAACTCTAGTGTAAAATTATTTGTACTAGGTTATATAGCTAGTTCAACTCTGGTGTAAAACTATTTAAACTAGACTGTGGAGCTAGTTCAACTCTAGTGTAAAATCATTTGTACTAGGTTATAGAGCCAGTTCAACTCTAGTGTAAATTTATTTTTACTAGGTTATAGAGCATGTTCTACACTAGTGAAAAATTATTTGAACTAACTTGTAGAGCTTGTTCAAATCTACAAGCTTGTATAGCTAGTTCAACTCTAGTGTAAAATTATTTGAACTAGCTTGTAGAGCTAGTTCAACTCTAATGTAAAATTATTTGAACTTGGTTATAGATCTTGTTCAACTTTAGTGTAAAATTATTTGAACTAGCTTGTAGAGCTAGTTCAACTCTAGTGTAAAATTATTTGAACTAGCTTGTAGAGCTAGTTCAACTCTACTGTAAAATTATTTGTACTAGGTTATTGAGCTAGTTCAACTCTAGTGTAAAATTATTTGTACTAGGTTATAGAGCTAGTTCTACTCTAGTACAAAAATATTTAAACTACCTTTTAGAGCTAGTTCAACTCTAGTGTAAAATTATTTGAACTAGCTTGTAGAGCTAGTTCAGATCTAGTCTGAAATTATGTGTACTCTCTTATAGAGCTAGTTCAACTCTAGTGTAAAATAATTTGAACTAGCTTGTAGAGCTAGTTCAAATCTAGTGTGAAATTGTGTGTACTATGTTATAGAGCTAGTTCAACTCTAGTGTTAAATTATTCGAACTAGCTTGTAGAGCTAGTTCAACTCTAGTGTAAAATTATTTGTCCTAGGTTATAGAGCTAGTACAACTCGAGTGTAAAACTATTTGAACTAGACTGTAGAGCTAGTTCAACTCTAGTTTAAAATCATTTGTACTAGGTTATAGATCTAGTTAAAGTGTAGTGTAAAATTATTTGTACTAGGTTATAGAGCTAGTTCTACTCTAGTGAACAATTATTTGAACTAGCTTGTACAGCTTGCTCAACTCTACAAGCATGTATAGCTAGTTCTACTCCAGTGTAAAATTATTTGAACTAGCTTGTAGAGCTAGTTCAACTCTAGTGTAAATTTTTTTGAACTAGGTTATAGATCTAGTTCAACATTAGTGTAAAATTATTTGAACTAGCTTGTAGAGCTAGTTCAACTCTAGTGTAAAATTATTTGAACTAGCTTGTAGAGCTAGTTCAACTCTAGTGTAAAATTATTTGAACTATGTTATAGATCTAGTTCAGCTATAGTGTAAAACTATTTGGACTAGAATGTAGAGCTAGTTCAACTCTAGTGTAAAATTATCTGAACTAGGTTGTAGAGCTAGTTCAACTCTAGTGTAAAATTATTTGAACTAGGTTATAGATCTAGTTCAACTTTAGTGTAAAATTATTTGAACTAGCTTGTAGAGCTAGTTCAATTCTAGTGTAAAATTATTTGAACTAGATTGTAGAGCTAGTTCAACTCTAGTGCAAAATTATTTGAACTAGGTTATAGATCTAGTTCAACTATAGTGTAAAACTATTTGAACTAGAATGTAGAGCTAGTTCGACTCTAGTGTAAAATTATCTGAACTACCTTGTAGAGCTAGTTCAATTCTAGTGTAAAATTATTTGTACTAGGTTATAGAGCTAGTTCAACTATAGTGTAAAACTATTTGAACTAGATTGTAGAGCTAGTGCAACTCTAGCGTAAAATTATTTGAACTAGCTTGTAGAGCTAGTTCAACTCTAGTGTAAAACTATTTGTGAACTAGCTTGTAGAGCAAGGTCAGCTCTACTGTAAAATTATTTGTACTAGGTTATAGAGCTAGTTCAACTCTAGTGTAAAATTATTTGTACTAGGTTATAAAGCTAGTTCTACTCTAGTAGAAAATTATTTAAACTACCTTGTAGAGCTAGTTCAACTCTAGTGTAAAATTATTTGAACTAGCTTGTAGAGCTAGTTCAAATCTAGTGTGAAATTATGTGTACTATCTTATAGAGCTAGTTCAACTCTAGTGTAAAACTATTTGAACTAGACTTTAGAGCTAGTTCAACTCTAGTGTAAAATCATTTGTACTAGGTTATAGAGCTAGTTCAACTCTAGTGTAAAATTATTTGTACTAGGTTATAGAGCTAGTTCTACTCTAGTGAAAAATTATTTGAACTAGCTTGTAGAGCTTGTTCAACTCTACAAGCTGTATAGCTTGTTCAACTTTAGTGTAAAATTATTTGAACTAGCTTGTAGATTTAGTTCAACTCTACTGTAAAATTATTTGTACTAGGTTATAGAGCTAGTTCAACTCTAGTGTAAAATTATTTGTACTAGGTTATAGAGCTAGTTTAACTCTAGTGTAAAATTATTTGAACTAGGTTATAGATCTAGTTCATCTTTAGTGTAAAATTATTTGAACTACCTTGTAGAGCTAGTTCAATTCTAGTGTAAAGTTATTTAAACTAGATTGTAGAGCTAGTTCAACTCTAGTGTAAAATTATTTGAACTAGGTTATAGATCTAGTTCAACTATAGTGTAAAACGATTTGAACTAGAATGTAGAGCTAGTTCGACTCTAGTATAAAATTATCTGAACTACCTTGTAGAGCTAGTTCAACTCTAGTGTAAAATTATTTGAACTAGGTTATAGAGCTAGTTCAACTATAGTGTAAAAACTATTTGAACTAGATTGTAGAGCTAGTTCAACTCTAGTGTAAAATTATTTGAGCTAGCTTGTAGAGCTAGTTCAACTCTAGTGGAAAACTATTTGTGAACTAGCTTGTAGAGCTAGGTCAACTCTACTGTAAAATTATTTGTACTAGGTTATAGAGCTAGTTCAACTCTAGTGGAAAATTATTTGTACTAGGTTATAGAACTAGTTCTACTCTAGTAGAAAATTATTTAAACTACCTTGTAGAGCTAGTTCAACTCTAGTGTAAAATTATTTGAACTAGCTTGTAGAGCTAGTTCAAATCTAGTGTGAAATTATGTGTACTATCTTATAGAGCTAGTTCAACTCTAGTGTATAACTATTTGAACTAGACTGTAGAGCTAGTTCAACTCTAGTGTAAAATCATTTGTACTAGGTTATAGAGCTAGTTCAACTCTAGTGTAAAATAATTTGTACTAGGTTATAGAGCTAGTTCTACTCTAGTGAAAAATTATTTGAACTAGCTTGTAGAGCTTGTTCAACTCTACAAGCTGTATAGCTAGTTCAACTCTAGTGTAAAATTATTTGAACTAGCTTGTAGAGTGTGACGCCCCCGATTTAATCGTACACTAATCATACACGCAAACGTGTACGATCAAGATCAGGGACTCACGGGAAGATATCACAACACAACTGTACAAATAAAATAAGTCATACAAGCATCATATTACAAGCCAGGGGCCTCGAGGGCTCGAATACAAGAACTCGATCATAGACGAGTCAGCGGAAGCAACAATATCTGAGTACAGACATGAGTTAAAAAAGTTTGCCTTAAGAAG
Source organism: Triticum aestivum (assembly GCF_018294505.1). NCBI lineage: Eukaryota > Viridiplantae > Streptophyta > Magnoliopsida > Poales > Poaceae > Triticum > Triticum aestivum. Next base: position 421,730,117 of record NC_057806.1, on the reverse strand, counting down.
GCTAGCACAAACTGAGATACAGATCGAAAGAGGCGCAGGCCTCCTGCCTGGGATCCTCCTAAACTACTTCTGAACGTCATCAGCGGCCTGCATGTTGTAGTAGGCACCTCCGGTGTAGTAGGAGTCGTCATCGACGGTGGCGTCTGGCTCCTGGACTCCAGCATCTGGTTGCGACAACCAGGTAGAAGGGAAAGGGGGGAAAAGAGGGAGAAAAGCAACCGTGAGTACTCATCCAAAATACTCGCAAGCAAGGAGCTACACTACATATGTACGCATTGGTATCAACTAGAATAAGGCTATTATATGTGGACTGAACTGCAGAAAGCCGGAATAAGAGGGGGATAGTTAGTCCTTTCGAAGACTACGCTTCTGGCTGCCTCCATCTTGCAGCATGTAGAAGAGAGTAGACTGAAGTCCTCCAAGTATCATCTCATAGCATAAACCTACCCGGCGATCCTCTCCTTGTCGCCCTGTTAGAGAGCAATCACCGGTTGTATCTGGCACTTGGAAGGGTGTGTTTTAATAAGTATCCGGTTCTAGTTGTCATAAGGTCAAGGTACAACTCCAAGTCGTCCTGTTACCGAAGATCACGGCTATTCGAATAGATTAACTTCCCTGCAGGGGTGCACCACATAACCCAACACGCTCGATCCCATTTGGCCGGACACACTTTCCTGGGTCATGCCCGGCCTCGGAAGATCAACACGTCGCAGCCCTACCTAGGCACAATAGAGAGGTCAGCACGCCGGTCTAAATCCTATGGCGCAGGGGTCTGGGCCCATCGCCCTTTGCACACCTGCACATTGCGAACGCGGCCGGAAGTAGAACTAGCCCCCTTAATACAAGAGCAGGCTTACGGTCCAATCCGGCGCGCGCCGCTCAGTCGCTGACGTCACGAAGGCTTCGGCTGATACCACGACGTCGAGTGCCCATAACTGTCCCCGCGTAGATGGTTAGTGCGTATAGGCCAGTAGCCAGACTCAGATCAAATACCCAGATCTCGTTATTTTGAAGTAACCACGAACGCCGACCATGGCCAGGCCCACCTCTCTCCTGGGTGGTCTCAACCTGCCCTGTCGCTCCGCCACAAAGTAACAGTTGGGGGCCGTCGGGAACCCAGGCCCACCTCTACCGGGATGGAGCCACCTGCCCCTTCAGCCCCCATCTCCAAACAGTACCACAGGTAATGTAACTGTGTAAAGTATATAGTATATGCCCGTGATCACCTCCCGAAGTGATCACGGCCCAGTAGTATAGCATGGAAGACGGACAAGAGTGTAGGGCCACTGATGGAACACTAGCATCCTTTACTAAGCAGTAGGATAGCAGGTAATGGTAACAACAGTAGTAGCAAGGATAGGCTATGCATCAGGATAGGAATAACGAAAAGCAGTAACATGCTACACTACTCTAATGCAAGCAGTATAGAGAAGAGTAGGCGATATCTGGT
>NC_057806.1:421727354-421728465 GCF_018294505.1 Triticum aestivum | reverse complement strand
TTGCCTGGTTGCTCTGGCAAGAGAGAGGGGTCGTCAACACCGTAGTCGTACTGGGTAGCAGCAGCGTCGGTCTCGGTGTCTAGCGAGAGAAGAGGGGGAAGAAACAATAAATATTAAGCAACCAGATGCATAGCGATGCATGACATCACAAGTATCGGTGCCAGGTGTGCCCTAACGCGGTACGAGGTGGTACCGGTGAAGGGCGAAAACATCCGGGAAAATATCCCCAGTGTTTTGCGTTTTCGGACAGATGACCCGGAAGGGGAAAGTTGCGAGTCCGCTATGCTAGGGATGCGTGGCGGACAAACAGGCTGCGTATCCGGGTTCGTCTCGTCGTTTTGAGCAACTTTCATGTACAAAGTTTTTTCATCCGAGCTACGGATTATTTTATATTAATTTATAAAGATTTAATCATTATTGGAATTATTTTATTAATTTAATTAGAAAAGCTATTATGATATCAGCGTGATGTCATCATGAAGTCAGCAGGGCCAAAGGTGGACTAGGTCAAATTGACGTGTGGGCCCCATTCGTCATAGGCTCAGACTAACTAATCAGTGTTAATTAGCTTAATTACTAGATTAGGTTAACCCATTTAATTAGTTTAGTTAAACATGATTAATTAACTTAATTAATTTAGTTAGTTAATTAATTAATTAGTTAACATTTTTATTTACTTATTATTTATCTATTTATATTTATCTTTAATTCCTTTTTTTTATTGTTCTGGGCGGGCGGGCCCCGTTCGTCATGGGCACAGGGGCCAATAGCGGGCGACGGGCAGGCGGGCAGCGGGTGCAACCCGTACGGGGTCGAGCCCGCTCGCGAGGCAGCGGGGCGAGGCCGCGGTGATGCGCGGGCGGCCACCGGAGGCCGTTCGGGCGGCAACGAGCGGCGAGACCAGTAGCGCGGCGGGCCATCGCGGTAAGAGCGAGCGGTGACGGGAGGAGAAGGAGAGCGGGGGTGCATGGTCTCAGATGGGGTCGGCGCGGTCCGACGCAGGTAGCAGCAGCACAGCCGCAGGCATCGGACGGCGGCGGCAGCATGCCAAGGGGGAGGCAGAAGCACGCAGTGCAAGCGGGGAGCACCAGGCGGCGCTGGCCGTGGCGGA
>NC_057806.1:421719478-421726976 GCF_018294505.1 Triticum aestivum | reverse complement strand
GGGGGGAGTGGGGTGTCGATGGAGAGTGGGGGGAGTGGGGAACGGTTTATGGGTGCGGGGTGGGCCGGTCGGTTGGGCTGGTAGAGGCTAGCTGGGCCTGTTGGCCCAATTGGACAAGGGGTCTCCTTTTGTTTTTTTGTTTCTTTTTTTTGTTTTCTTTTATTATTTCTTTCTTTTCTGTTTTAATTCAGTTTAAAATATTTATGCATTTTATAAAACTATATCTTCTACACCATAATTATCTATGTAATATTTAGTACAAACCGAACATTTTATTTTAATATTTGAAAACTTTTATCATTTGACTTATTTAGGATTTAAATTTTAAACGGTTTTGAATTAATCCGAGATTAATTACAATGACAGAGGTGACGTGTCACCATTAACGTGAGATCACTGTAGCCTAATTACCCGGGCATCACAATTCTCCTCCACTACAAGAAATGTCGTCCCGAGATTTAATAGGTGGTGTAAGGGGGAAATTTGTGGTTGTGAAATTCTAACGGATCTTCTCGGTCTTGGTTGCTCTTCTCGAAGAGGTCGATCCCTTACATGGACGTCTTCATTTCTCTGCTTCATCGCATCATGATGAAATTGTCGTCGTTTCTTCAGGATCTCCATCGTTCTTACGAAAGAATAAAGGGTAGTTATTCCGAGAGAGCAGACCTCTACACGGTTGACTACCTGGTCGATAACATCAGGGAAGGTGGTAGAAAGTAACTCTCGAACTGAAACTGAAGAAAATATCGAGAGCAAGGTACGAAGGTGCAATAAGAAGTTTTCAAGTGGATAGGCAATCATTTGTTGCTTGATACGAAATGTGAAAGGGGTTCAGAGCAATGGGAATAAGTATTGCGCCTGATACCAGAATAGATCACTAGGCAGGTGGCCCGTGAATTACATACGAAGTCAAGCGTGGGGAATAAGTTTGACAACAGGGTGTACAGGAGAGTCAGGTTTCGATCCTGTGGAACTGTGGGTTATGGTCCCACCATGTGGGGTAAAAGTAGGAAGGGCGGTGATGCCTTGCACGATCACGTAGATAAGGCATGTCAGAGGGTAGCCTGCCAGTGGTGTTGGCAACAGCGTCGGTACCAAGGGCGAGGGACGAAGAGAACCATTTTCCTGCTCGTTGAACGAGGCGGACCAATAGGCAAAGTTCTCATCCATCGGTGGCTACCGGAATGTCATAAACAATAGTAACAGGGTCTTGCTGACAGAATTGTACACCGATGTGTTTACATGAGCAGAAGAATCTTACTATTTAGATCATATAGATCACAAGAAAGGTTAAACAAACCAATGGAAAGGAAAATGTGATCCTCAGGTTAAACAGAACAATGGAAAGGAAAAATGTGTTTAAACACATCTTTCAGGGGTATATCCTTCCCAAGGACAAGCAGAGCATGATATCCATGATAGGATATAACGTAGAAAAACTCTTTAGGTAGGGGAGAGAAATTTCATGACATTACCCATACAGCGGTGTTTGGATAATTTAGCAGGAAACATTTAGCATTGGCTTCAAATGTCCTTGTTGAAAATTGGAGTACCACAAACATGCTTCGAGATAGCATTGCATGGTCTCCAAGCAACTTCAGACTTTGGAAAGAAAAAGGGTCCATCAGGAAGAACATATAGAATAAGTCTTACAATTTCCTCATGGAAGAAAGGATAGCCTGGCTGAAAAGGGAAACTATAACAATTGGGCCTCCGGCCAGGTGTGCTAGGCATGACATCGCCTTACCGGGTCACATAAGGACCATTGTTGTAACTCTTGGAAATATGTTCCAACCATCATATCTGACCTAGATTCAGATCTGATTAGTGCCAGGATACCTCCGACTTAGTAAGCCTGAGAAGAAAAGGTGCAACACAATTGACGAGATGACAATGTAAGATTCTCGGGAAATGAACTATGAAGTGATTTCCGTTAACAAGAGTTCATCATTAATCCAAGGAGAGGACAAGGAGGTGTCTAGTGAACTCAACGGCAATTCATCGAGATTTCCAAAAGATGGATTTCCACAATTAAGTGAACAAGGAGATAACATTTGTCAGATCAAATGATATAAGGAAGTATGCTCACGGAAAACATACACAATTAAACATTGGTTGAAAGGTGCGCCCAAAATATGGGTGGCTTGCACGACCAATGTCAGAATGGTGATTCAATAATCAATAGTCTAAGAACGAACGGCCGACCATTAACTTCAAAGCAATAGGGTTGCTAGAAGTTCTGAATTCGCATGTCATAGTTCAATTGACGGTTTTCTGGTTAGAAACAACACGGGGACCAAGGAGCGAACGGATATGGCAAGGAGTATCACTTGTATCTAGAATTCTTAAGAGGTGGTGAAATTCTCACGACATTCTTGACATAAAAGATGGTAATACTCCAAGGTAAAGAACTAATGCTGAATAGCAAGGATCTCAAGGTATATCACGAAACACGAACAAGTTTGTGTTGAACGGAAGGCAATAAAGTGGTCGATGATAACACAAATCATCGAGGGCAATGATGGTACTTCTCATCATGAATTCAATTGATATCCTGGAAGGGGTCAAAATGTTGATGATGGCCACGACACACTTGTCGAGGGGGTTTCATGAGGGTATAATCGATCATCGATGACATCAAGCAAAAGGAAGGGTGAAGCGAAAGTTACCAGAACCATGGGTATGAAACAAGCTCGAAATCAAGTTTGCTATTCAAGGAGAAATGATATGACAAGGAAGATCGACGTAAGATTAGCTCACTGTCGAAATTTGTGCTCCGTGAATAAGGACCAGGTAGCACAGTTAAAATCATCACAGTAATGATATAGCCAAATAGGGTAGGAAGGATGTGATCGGGTACAAACTCGTAAGTAAAGAAGATTACCAAAGTTTGTTGAACTGTAGTGCGGACTTGGTTCAGTTACCGGTTTTTGAGTGTTTAATAACTTAGAGCCCGTGAAAATTTTGGACTCAGTGAGAATGTAGTACTTGATGAGGAACTCATAAGAGGTTATGTAGTACTTGATATTATCGAGGTACCATGGTGTAATACTCGACGGAAGATCAAAGTAAAGGTTGGACTGGTGTATTAATCCATAGAAGACAAGTACCTAAACTTGCTCGTGAAATGGGGTCAAAGAAGAACATATGGTCAAAACCACAATTGCAGAAGGCCGGATCCCAGATATAAGAACTTATACCAAGGGAAAACATTAATTTAAGAGAAGCTTTAATGATAAGATCTACATCGTGTCCATGGGCATGAACACAAAGTTCAAGGTCGACTCCCACTTCTTCAATGCATAACCTTTCATTCACTGCTCTAGATAAAAATGATTTCAGTGTCAAAACCTACCTGGTGAATTACCAGAGGATAATGACCCGTGAAAACTTTCGGGTTCACACAGAATAAGAAAGGCATAGGTTCAACCCATCAGGGTATCGTGGAAACATGTACCACAAGCTTCAATAGTAAATACCACAAGCTCGAAAGCAGAGCATGGTTGGTCAATCAGAGGATAGGATTTACCAATGGAGAAAGAACTTCCAAAGGGATTGAATATGAAGGATGCTATCGGATAAAAACCAACAAAGGATCCGGTGGTCCTCAAAGGATCTGATGTGAGCATCGGTACTCAACCAGAGGAAGAAACATTGCAAGGCGATCAGACTATAGAAACAACTGACTAATTCAAAGCTCAAATACAAAAGAATTATGGTTTCTGACCAAGGGATCGGAAGCAAACACTCTGATTAAGGATGGATAAGTTGCGTATGCTTACGGGTACAATCGATGGCAATCCGATTGGTCAAGGATCAGCTCATGTTTAAAATGATGTCTGAGCCGGAAGGATAAATCCTGAGGATTGCAAGCATTCGCAACCATATTGGATCAAAGACTCAAAATGACAATGACAAGGGATGCCAATAATGATTACAAGACTTATGGGATTAATCATAATGCAAGCAAGCAAGAATTTCAAGGGCAATAAGGTGCTAAGGATTTTCGGAAGATCGAATATTATCTCGAAGACCTTAGTGAAACACCTAAACAACTGGGGATGAGCGGATACTCGGTAGGTGCGAGAATCTATCCATAGGGGCATTCAGGCGGCAAAGAACTGCAAGGCAGTAGGCACAAAGTATACTCGGAACAATAGAGAGAATTTTGGGGTATCTTGTAATAACAAGATCAGCTAGGAATAAAACTAAGGACGGCTGGTGTATCTATTTATCCATAGGGATAATTCGGTGGTAGGGAATTGCAAAGGCGGCGGGCACAAAGTCTCAAGAGAACATCGGAGAGTATCTTCAGAATCTTCTGGTGCAGCATGCGATCATCTATGATAAGGGGCTCTCCGGGAGAAAGTAGTTACGAGAACCTAGAGTCAGATTTAGTAAAATCATTTAACCCGAATAGAAGAGAGATCAGAGTCCTAGAGTATAGATGAGGAATAAAAGATGCTAAAACCACCCAGATGGCGACGTGGGCCCGTAAGGCACACAGCCATGTTAGTAAAAAGTTTTGTAATGTCTAGACTCGACTTCGGCCAAGGAGTGTGGAAAGGGGATTCCTACAGGCAGTCGGCTCTGATACCAACTTGTGACGCCCCCGATTTAATCATACACTAATCATACACGCAAACGTGTATGATCAAGATCAGGGACTCACGGGAAGATATCACAACACAACTCTACAAATAAAATAAGTCATACAAGCATCATATTACAAGCCAGGGGCCTCGAGGGCTCGAATACAAGAACTCGATCATAGACGAGTCAGCGGAAGCAACAATATCTGAGTACAGACATGAGTTAAAAAAGTTTGCCTTAAGAAGGGTAGCACAAACTGGGATACAGATCGAAAGAGGCGCAGGCCTCCTGCCTGGGATCCTGCTAAACTACTCCTGAATGTCATCAGTGGCCTGCACGTTGTAGTAGGCACCTCCGATGTAGTAGGAGTCATCGTCGACGGTGGCGTCTGGCTCCTGGACTCCAGCATCTGGTTGCGACAACCAGGTAGAAGGGAAAGGGGGGAAAAGAGGGAGAAAAGCAACCGTGAGTACTCATCCAAAGTACTCACAAGCAAGGAGCTACACTACATATGTATGCATTGGTATCAACTGGAATAAGGCTATTATATGTGGACTGAACTGCAGAAAGCCGGAATAAGAGGGGGATAGTTAGTCCTTTCGAAGACTATGCTTCTGGCAGCCTCCATCTTGCAGCATGTAGAAGAGAGTAGACTGAAGTCCTCCAAGTATCATCGCATAGAATAAACCTACCCGGCGATCCTCTCCTCGTCGCCCTGTTAGAGAGCGATCACCGGTTGTATCTGGCACTTGGAAGGGTGTGTTTTAATACGTATCCGATTCTAGTTGTCATAAGGTCAAGGTACAACTCCAAGTCGTCCTGTTACCGAAGATCACGGCTATTCGAATAGATTAACTTCCCTGCAGGGGTGCACCACATAACCCAACACGCTCGATCCCATTTGGCCGGACACACTTTCCTGGGTCATGCCCGGCCTCGGAAGATCAACACGTCGCAGCCCTACCTAGGCACAATAGAGAGGTCAGCATGCCGGTCTAAATCCTATGGCGCAGGGGTCTGGGCCCATCGCCCTTTGCACACCCGCACATTGCGAACGCGGCCGGAAGCAGAACTAGCCCCCTTAATACAAGAGCAGGCTTACGGTCCAATCCGGGGCGCGCCGCTCAGTCGCTGACGTCACGAAGGCTTCGGCTGATACCACGACGTCGAGTGCCCATAACTGTCCCCGCGTAGATGGTTAGTGCGTATGGGCCAGTAGCCAGACTCAGATCAAATACCCAGATCTCGTTAAGCGTGTTATTTTGAAGTAACCACGAACGCCGACCAGGGCCAGGCCCACCTCTCTCCTGGGTGGTCTCAACCTGCCCTGTCGCTCCGCCACAAAGTAACAGTCGGGGGCCGTCGGGAACCCAGGCCCACCTCTACCGGGATGGAGCCACCTGCCCCTTTAGCCCCCATCTCCGAACAGTACCACAGGTAATGTAACTGTGTAAAGTATATAGTATATGCCCGTGATCACCTCCCGAAGTGATCACGGCCCAGTAGTATAGCATGGCAGACGGACAAGAGTGTAGGGCCACTGATGGAACACTAGCATCCTTTACTAAGCAGTAGGATAGCAGGTAATGGTAACAACAGTAGTAGCAAGGATAGGCTATGCATCAGGATAGGAATAACGAAAAGCAGTAACATGCTACACTACTCTAATGCAAGCAGTATAGAGAAGAGTAGGTGATATCTGGTGATCAACGGGGGGGGTGCTTGCCTGGTTGCTCTGGCAAGAGAGAGGGGTCGTCAACACCGTAGTCGTACTGGGTAGCAGCGGCGTCGGTCTCGGTGTCTAGCGAGAGAAGAGGGGGAAGAAACAATAAATATTAAGCAAACAGATGCATAGCGATGCATGACATGACAAGTATCGGTGCTAGGGGTGCCCTAACGCGGTACGAGGTGGTACCGGTGAAGGGGGAAAACATCCGGGAAAATATCCCCAGTGTTTTGCATTTTTGGACAGATGAACCGGAAGGGGAAAGTTGCGAGTCCGCTATGCTAGGGATGCGTGGCGGACGAACAGGCTGCGTATCCGGGTTCGTCTCGTCGTTCTGAGCAACTTTCATGTACAAAGTTTTTTCATCCGAGCTACGGATTATTTTATATTAATTTATAAAATTTAATCATTATTGGAAATATTTTATTAATTTAATTAGAAAAGCTATTATGATATCAGCGTGATGTCATCAAGAAGTCAGCATGGTCAAAGGTGGACTAGGTCAAATTGACGTGTGGGCCCCATTCGTCATAGGCTCAGACTAACTAATCAGTGTTAATTAGCTTAATTACTAGATTAGGTTAACCCATTTAATTAGTTTAGTTAAACATGATTAATTAACTTAATTAATTTAGTTAGTTAATTAATTAATTAGTTAACATTTTTATTTACTTATTATTTATCTATTTATATTTATCTTTAACTCCTTTTTTTTATTGTTCTGGGCGGGCCCCGTTCGTCATGGGCACAGGGGCCAATAGCGGGCGACGGGCAGGCGGGCAGCGCGCGCAACCCGTACGGGGTCGAGCCCGCTCGCGAGGCAGCGGGGCGAGGCCGCGGCGATGCGCGGGCGGCCACCGGAGGCCGTTCGGGTGGCAACGAGCGGCGAGACCAGTAGCGCGGCGGGCCATCGCGGTAAGAGCGAGCGGTGACGGGAGGAGAAGGAGAGCGGGGGTGCGTGGTCTCAGATATGGTCGGCACGGTCCGACACAGGTAGCAGCAGCACAGCCACAGGCATCGGACGGCGGCGGCAGAATGCCAAGGGGGAGGCAGAAGCACGCAGTGCAAGCGGGGAGCACCAGGCGGCGCTGGCCGTGGCGGACACGGCTACGGCTCTAAGCAGCAGCAAGCGCGAGAGTGGGGGGGCTGGGCGAGCAGGGGACAGCCACAGGGGCGCAC
>NC_057806.1:421681301-421719011 GCF_018294505.1 Triticum aestivum | reverse complement strand
GGCGACCTCCTCCTCCGTTCCCGATCCAATCGGGGAGAGAGGAGATATTTTCGTGGGGGGGAGTGGGGTGTCGGTGGAGAGTGGGGGGGAGTGGGGAACGGTTTATGGGTGCGGGGTGGGCCGGTCGATTGGGCTGGTAGAGGCTAGCTGGGCCTGTTGGCCCAATTGGCCAAGGGGTCTCCTTTTGTTTTTTTGTTTGTTTTTTTGTTTTCTTTTATTATTTCTTTCTTTTCTGTTTTAATTCAATTTAAAATATTTATGCATTTTATAAAACTATATCTTCTACACCATAATTATCTATGTAATATTTAGTACAAACCGAACATTTTATTTTAATATTTGAAAACTTTTATCGTTTGACTTATTTAGGATTTAAATTTGAAATGGTTTTGAATTAATCTAAGATTAATTACAGTGACAGAGGTGACGTGTCACCATTAACGTGAGATCACTGTAGCCTAATTACCCGGGCGTCACATAGAGCTAGTTAAACTCTAGTGTAAAATTATTTGAACTAGCTTGTAGAGCTAGTTCAACTCTAGTGGAAAATTATTTGTACTAGGTTATAGAGCTAGTTCAACTATAGTGTAAAACTATTTGAACTAGACTATAGACCTAGTTCAACTCTAGTGTAAAATTATATGAACTAGCTTGTCCAGCTTGTTTAACTCTAGTGTGAAATTATTTGTACTAGGTTATTGAGATCTAGTTCAACACTAATGTAAAATTATTTGAACTAGCTTGTAGAGCTACTTCAATACTAGTCTAAAATTATTTGAACTAGCCTGTAGAGCTAGTTCAACTCTAGTGTAAAATTATTTGAACTAGCTTGTAGAGCTAGTTCAACTCTAGTGTAAAATTATTTGAACTATCTTGTAGAGCTAGTTCAAATCTAGTGTGAAATTATGTGTACTAGGTTATAGAGCTAGTTCAACTCTAGTGTAAAATTATTTGAACTAGCTTGTAGAGCTAGTGCAACTCTAGTGTGAAATTTTTTGTACTAGGTTATTGAGAGCTAGTTCAACACTAGTGTAAAATTATTTGAACTAGCTTGTAGAGCTACTTCAACACTAGTGTAAAATTATTTGAACTAGCCTGTAGAGCTAGTTCAACTCTAGTGTAAAATTATATGAACTATCTTGTAGAGCTAGTTCAACTTTAGTGTAGAATTACATGAATTAGCTTGTAGAGCTAGTTCAAATCTAGTGTGAAATTATGTGTACTATGTTATAGAGCAAGTTCAACTCTACCGTAAAATTATTTGAACTAGCTTGTAGAGCTAGTTCAACTCTAGTGTAAAATTATTTGTACTAGGTTATAAAGCTAGTTCAACTCTAGTGTAAAACTATTTGAACTAGATGTAGAGCTAGTTCAACTCTCGTGTAAAATCATTTGTACTAGGTTATAGAACTAGTTCTACTCTAGTGTAAAATTATTTGTACTAGGTTATAGAGCTAGTTCTACTCTAGTGCAAAATTATTTGAACTAGCTTGTAGAGCTTGTTCAACTCTACAAGCTTGTATAGCTAGTTCAACTCTAGTGTAAAATTATTTGAACTAGGTTATAGATCTAGTTCAACTTTAGTATAAAATTATTTGAACTAGCTTGTAGAGCTAGTTCAACTCTAGTGTAAAACTATTTGAACTAGCTTGTATAGCTAGTTCAAATCTAGTGTAAAATTATTTGTACTAGGTTATAGAGCTAGTTCTACTCTAGTGTAAAATTATTTGAACTAGCTTGTATAGCTAGTTCAAATCTAGTGTAAAATTATTTGGTCTATATTATAGAGCTAGTTCTACTCTAGTGTAAATTTATTTGTGCTAGGTTATAGAGCTAGTTCAACTCTAGTGTAAAATTATTTGAACTAGCTTGTAGAGCTAGTTCAAATCTAGTGTGAAATTATATGTACTATGTTGTAGAGCTAGTTCAACTCTAGTGTAAAAATATTTGTACTAGGTTATAGAGATAGTTCAACTCTAGTGTAAAACTATTTGAACTAGACTGTGGAGCTAGTTCAACTCTAGTGTAAAATCATTTGTACTAGGTTATAGAGCTAGTTCAACTCTAGTGTAAATTTATTTGTACTAGGTTATAGAGCATGTTCTACTCTAATGTAAAATTATTTGAACTAGGTTATAGATCTTGTTCAACTTTAGTGTAAAATTATTTGAACTAGCTTGTAGAGCTAGTTTAACTCTAGTGTAAAATTATTTGAACTAGCTTGTAGAGCTAGTTCAACTCTATTGTAAAATTATTTGTAATAGGTTATAGAGCTAGTTCAACTCTACAAGCTTGTATAGCTAGTTCAACTCTAGTGTAAAATTATTTGAACTAGCTTGTAGAGCTAGTTCAACTCTAGTGTAAAATTATGTGAACTAGCTTGTAGACCTAGTTCAACTCTAGTCTAAAATTATTTGTACTAGGTTATAGAGCTAGTTCTACTCTAGTACAAAAATATTTAAACTACCTTGTAGAGCTAGTTCAACTCTAGTGTAAAATTATTTGAACTAGCTTGTAGAGCTAGTTCAACTCTAGTGTGAATTTTTTGTACCAGGTTATTGAGAGCTAGTTCAACTCTAGTGTAAAATTATTTGAACTAGGCTGTAGAGCTAGTTCAACTCTAGTGTAAAATTATATGAACTATCTTGTAGAGCTAGTTCAACTTTAGTGCAGAATTACATGAATTAGCTTGTAGAGCTAGTTCAAATCTAGTGTGAAATTATGTGTACTATGTTATAGAGCAAGTTCAACTCTACCGTAAAATTATTTGAACTAGCTTGTAGAGCTACTTCAACACTAGTGTCAAATTATTTGAACTAGCCTGTAGAGCTAGTTCAACTCTAGTGTAAAATTATTTGAACTATCTTGTAAAGCTAGTTCAACTCTAGTGTAGAATTACATGAACTAGCTTGTAGAGCTAGTTCAAATCTAGTGTGAAATTTTGTGTACTATGTTATAGAGCAAGTTCAACTCTAGTGTTAAATTATTTCTACTAGGTTATAGAGCTAGTTCAACTCTAGTGTAAAACTATTTGAACTAGACTGTAGAGCTAGTTCAACTCTAGTGTAAAATCATTTGTACTAGGTTATAGAGCTAGTTCTACTCTAGTGTAAAATTATTTGTACTAGGTTATAGAGCTAGTTCTACTCTAGTGCAAAATTATTTGAACTAGCTTGTAGAGCTTGTTTAACTCTACAAGCTTGTATAGCTAGTTCAACTCTAGTGTAAAATTATTTGAACTAGCTTGTAGAGCTAGTTCAACTCTAGTGTAAAATTATTTGAACTAGGTTATAGATCTAGTTCAACTTTAGTGTAAAATTATTTGAACTAGCTTGTAGAGCTAGTTTAACTCTAGTGTAAAATTATTTCAACTAGGTTGTAGAGCTAGTTCAACTCTAGTGTAAAATTATTTGTACAAGGTTATAGAGCTAGTTCTACTCTAGTGTAAAATTATTTGAACTAGCTTGTATAGCTAGTTCAAATCTAGTGTAAAATTATTTGAACTAGCTTGTAGAGCTAGTTCAACTCTAGTGTAAAATTATTTGTTCTATGTTATAGAGCTAGTTCAACTCTAGTGTAAATTTATTTATACTAGGTTATAGAGCTAGTTCAACTCTAGTGTAAAATTATTTGAACTAGCTTGTAGAGCTAGTTCAAATCTATGTTGAAATTATGTGCACTATGTTATAGAGCTAGTTTAACTCTAGTGTAAAATTATTTGAACTAGCTTGTAGAGCTAGTTCCACTCTAGTGTAAAATTATTTATACTAGGTCATAGAGCTAGTTCAACTCTAGTGTAAAACTATTTGAACTAGACTGTGGAGCTAGTTCAACTCTAGTGTAAAATCATTTGTACTAGGTTATAGAGCTAGTTCAACTCTAGTGTAAATTTATTTGTACTAGGTTATAGAGCATGTTCTACTCTAGTGAAAAATTATTTGAACTAGCTTGTAGGGCTTGTTCAAATGTACAAGCTTGTATAGCTAGTTCAACTCTGGTGTAAAATTATTTGAACTAGTTTGTAGAGCTAGTTCAATTCTAATGTAAAATTATTTGAACTAGGTTATAGATCTTGTTCAACTTTAGTTTAAAATTATTTGAACTAGCTCGTAGAGCTAGTTCAACTCTAGTGTAAAATTATTTGAACTAGCTTATTGAGCTATTTCAACTCTACTGTAAAATTATTTGTACTAGGTTATAGAGCTAGTTCTACTCTAGTACAAAAATATTTAAACTACCTTGTAGAGCTAGTTCAACTCTAGTGTAAAATAATTTGAACTAGCTTGTAGAGCTAGTTCAAATCTAGTGTAAAATTATTTGAACTAGCTTAAAGAGCTAGTTCAACTCTACTGTAAAATTATTTGTACTAGGTTATAGAGCTAGTTCAACTCTAGTCTAAAATTATTTGTCCTAGGTTATAGAGCTAGTTCTACTCTAGTACACAAATATTTAAACTACATTGTAGAGCTAGTTCAACTCTAGTGTAAAATTATTTGAACTAGCTTGTAGAGCTAGTTCAACTCTAGTGTGAATTTTTTTGTACCAGGTTATTGAGAGCTAGTTCAACACTAGTGTAAAATTATTTGAACTAGCTTGTAGAGCTACTTCAACACTAGTGTAAAATTATTTGAACTAGCCTGTAGAGCTAGTTCAACTCTAGTGTAAAATTATTTGAACTATCTTATAAAGCTAGTTCAACTCTAGTGTAGAATTACATGAACTAGCTTGTAGAGCTAGTTCAAATCTAGTGTGAAATTATGTGTACTATGTTATAGAGCAAGTTCAACTCTAGTGTAAATTTTTTTTACTAGGTTATAGAGCTAGTTCAACTCTAGTGTAAAACTATTTGAACTAGACTGTAGAGCTAGTTCAACTCTAGTGTAATTTCATTTGTACTAGGTTATAGAGCTAGTTCTACTCTAGTGCAAAATTATTTGAACTAGCTTGTAGAGCTAGTTCAACTCTAGTGTAAAATTATTTGAACTAGCTTGTAGACCTAGTTCAACTCTAGTGTAAAATTATTTCTACTAGGTTATAGAGCTAGTTCAACTCTAGTGTAAAACTATTTGAACTAGACTGTAGAGCTAGTTCAACTCTAGTGTAAAATCATTTGTACTAGGTTATAGAGCTAGTTCTACTCTAGTGTAAAATTATTTGTACTAGGTTAAAGAGCTAGTTCTACTCTAGTGCAAAATTATTTGAACTAGCTTGTAGAGCTTGTTTAACTCTACAAGCTTGTATAGCTAGTTCAACTCTAGTGTAAAATTTTTTGAACTAGCTTGTAGAGCTAGTTCAACTCTAGTGTAAAATTATTTGAACTAGGTTATAGATCTAGTTCAACATTAGTGTAAAATTATTTGAACTAGCTTGTAGAGCTAGTTCAACTCTAGTGTAAAATTATTTGTACTAGGTTATAGAGCTAGTTCTACTCTAGTGTAAAATTATTTGAATTAGCCTGTATAGCTAGTTCAAATCGAGTGTAAAATTATTTGAACTAGCTTGTAGAGCTAGTTCAACTCTAGTGTAAATCATTTGTTCTATGTTATAGAGCTAGTTCAACTCTAGTGTAAATTTATTTATACTAGGTTATAGAGCTAATTCAACTCTATTGTAAAATTATTTGAACTAGCTTGTAGAGCTAGTTCAAATCTATGTTGAAATTATTTGTACTATGTTATAGAGCTAGTTTAACTCTAGTGTAAAATTATTTGAACTAGCTTGTAGAGCTAGTTTCACTCTAGTGTAAAATTATTTATACTAGGTCATAGAGCTAGTTCAACTCTAGTGTAAAACTATTTGAACTAGACTGTGGAGCTAGTTCAACTCTAGTGTAAAATCATTTGTACTAGGTTATAGAGCTAGTTCAATTCTAGTGTAAATTTATTTGTACTAGGTTATAGAGCATGTTCTACTCTAGTGAAAAATTATTTGAACTAGCTTGTAGGGCTTGTTCAAATGTACAAGCTTGTATAGCTAGTTCAACTCTGGTGTAAAATTATTTGAACTAGCTTGTAGAGCTAGTTCAATTCTAATGTAAAATTATTTGAACTAGGTTATAGATCTTGTTCAACTTTAGTTTAAAATTATTTGAACTAGCTCGTAGAGCTAGTTCAACTCTGGTGTAAAATTATTTGAACTAGATTATTGAGCTATTTCAACTCTACTGTAAAATTATTTGTACTAGGTTATAGAGCTAGTTCAACTCTAGTCTAAAATTATTTGTACTAGGTTCTAGAGCTAGTTCTACTCTAGTACAAAAATATTTAAACTACCTTGTAGAGCTAGTTCAACTCTAGTGTAAAATTATTTGAACTAGCTTGTAGAGCTAGTTCGAATCTAGTCTGAAATTATGGGTACTATCTTATAGAGCTAGTTCAACTCTAGTGTAAAATAATTTGAACTAGCTTGTAGAGCTAGTTCAAATCTAGTGTAAAATTATTTGAACTAGCTTGTAGAGCTAGTTCAACTCTACTGTAAAATTATTTGTACTAGGTTATAGAGCTAGTTCAACTCTAGTGTAAAATTATTTGTACTAGGTTATAGAGCTAGTTCTATTCTAGTACAGAAATATTTAAACTACATTATAGAGCTAGTTAAACTCTAGTGTAAAATTATTTGAACTAGCTTGTAGAGCTAGTTCAAATCTAGTCTAAAATTATGTGTACTATCTTATAGAGCTAGTTCAACTCTAGTGTAAAATAATTTGAACTAGCTTGTAGAGCTAGTTCAACTCTAGTGTAAAATTATTTGAACTAGCTTGTAGAGCTAGTTCAACTCTACTGTAAAATTATTTGTACTATGTTATAGAGCTAGTTCAACTCTAGTGTAAATTTATTTATACTAGGTTATAGAGCTAGTTCAACTCTAGTGTAAAATTATTTGAACTAGCTTGTAGAGCTAGTTCAACTCTAGTGTAAAATTATTTGTACAAGGTTATAGAGCTAGTTCTACTCTAGTGTAAAATTATTTGAACTAGCTTGTATAGCTAGTTCAAATCTAGTGTAAAATTATTTGAACTAGCTTGTAGAGCTAGTTCAACTCTAGTGTAAAATTATTTGTTCTATGTTATAGAGCAAGTTTAACTCTAGTGTAAATTTATTTATACTAGGTTATAGAGCTAGTTCAACTCTAGTGTAAAATTATTTGAACTAGCTTGTAGAGCAAGTTCAAATCTATGTTGAAATTATGTGTACTATGTTATAGAGCTAGTTTAACTCTAGGGTAAAATTATTTGAACTAGCTTGTAGAGCTAGTTCCACTCTAGTGTAAAATTATTTATACTTGGTCATAGAGCTAGTTCAACTCTAGTGTAAAACTATTTGAACTAGACTGTGGAGCTAGTTCAACTCTAGTGTAAAATCATTTGTACTAGGTTATAGAGCTAGTTCAACTCTAGTGTAAATTTATTTGTACTAGGTTATAGAGCATGTTCTACTCTAGTGAAAAATTATTTGAACTAGCTTGTAGGGCTTGTTCAAATGTACAAGCTTGTATAGCTAGTTCAACTCTGGTGTAAAATTATTTGAACTAGTCTGTAGACCTAGTTCAATTCTAATGTAAAATTATTTGAACTAGGTTATAGATCTTGTTCAACTTTAGTTTAAAATTATTTGAACTAGCTCGTAGAGCTAGTTCAACTCTAGTGTAAAATTATTTGAACTAGCTTATTGACCTATTTCAACTCTACTGTAAAATTATTTGTACTAGGTTATAGAGCTAGTTCAACTCTAGTCTAAAATTATTTGTACTAGGTTATAGAGCTAGTTCTACTCTAGTACAAAAATATTTAAACTACCTTGTAGAGCTAGTTCAACTCTAGTGTAAAATTATTTGAACTAGCTTGTAGAGCTAGTTCGAATCTAGTCTAAAATTATGTGTACTATCTTATAGAGCTAGTTCAACTCTAGTGTAAAATAA
Source organism: Triticum aestivum (assembly GCF_018294505.1). Taxonomy (NCBI): domain Eukaryota; kingdom Viridiplantae; phylum Streptophyta; class Magnoliopsida; order Poales; family Poaceae; genus Triticum; species Triticum aestivum. The sequence continues at coordinate 421,711,094 of NC_057806.1, read as the reverse complement.
TTTGAACTAGCTTGTAGAGCTAGTTCAAATCTATGTTGAAATTATGTGTACTATGTTATAGAGCTAGTTTAACTCTAGTGTAAAATTATTTGAACTAGCTTGTCGAGCTACTTCAACACTAGTGTAAAATAATTTGAACTAGCTTGTAGAGCTAGTTCAACTCTAGTGTAAAATTATTTGAACTAGCTTGTAGAGCTAGTTCAACTCTATGTAAAATTATTTGTACTATGTTATAGAGCTAGTTCAACTCTAGTGTAAATTTATTTATACTAGGTTATAGAGCTAGTTCAACTCTAGTGTAAAATTATTTGAACTAGCTTGTAGAGCTAGTTCAACTCTAGTGTAAAATTATTTGTACAAGGTTATAGAGCTAGTTCTACTCTAGTGTAAAATTATTTGAACTAGCTTGTATAGCTAGTTCAAATCTAGTGTAAAATTATTTGAACTAGCTTGTAGAGCTAGTTCAACTCTAGTGTAAAATTATTTGTTCTATGTTATAGAGCAAGTTTAACTCTAGTGTAAATTTATTTATACTAGGTTATAGAGCTAGTTCAACTCTAGTGTAAAATTATTTGAACTAGCTTGTAGAGCTAGTTCAAATCTATGTTGAAATTATGTGTACTATGTTATAGAGCTAGTTTAACTCTAGTGTAAAATTATTTGAACTAGCTTGTAGAGCTAGTTCCACTCTAGTGTAAAATTATTTATACTAGGTCATAGAGCTAGTTCAACTCTAGTGTAAAACTATTTGAACTAGACTGTGGAGCTAGTTCAACTCTAGTGTAAAATCATTTGTACTAGGTTATAGAGATAGTTCAACTCTAGTGTAAACTTATTTGTACTAGGTTATAGAGCATGTTCTACTCTAGTGAAAAATTATTTGAACTAGCTTGTAGGGCTTGTTCAAATGTACAAGCTTGTATAGCTAGTTCAACTCTGGTGTAAAATTATTTGAACTAGTCTGTAGAGCTAGTTCAATTCTAATGTAAAATTATTTGAACTAGGTTATAAATCTTGTTCAACTTTAGTTTAAAATTATTTGAACTAGCTCGTAGAGCTAGTTCAACTCTAGTGTAAAATTATTTGAACTAGCTTATTGACCTATTTCAACTCTACTGTAAAATTATTTGTACTAGGTTATAGAGCTAGTTCAACTCTAGTCTAAAATTATTTGTACTAGGTTATAGAGCTAGTTCTACTCTAGTACAAAAATATTTAAACTACCTTGTAGAGCTAGTTGAACTCTAGTGTAAAATTACTTGAACTAGCTTGTAGAGCTAGTTCGAATCTAGTCTGAAATTATGTGTACTATCTTATAGAGCTAGTTCAACTCTAGTGTAAAATAATTTGAACTAGCTTGTAGAGCTAGTTCAAATCTAGTGTAAAATTATTTGAACTCGCTTGTAGAGCTAGTTCAACTCTAATGTAAAATTATTTGTACTAGGTTATAGAGCTAGTTCAACTCTAGTTTAAATTATTTGTACTAGGTTATAGAGCTAGTTCTACTCTAGTACACAAATATTTAAACTACATTGTAGAGCTAGTTCAACTCTAGTGTAAAATTATTTGAACTAGCTTGTAGAGCTAGTTCAACTCTAGTGTGAATTTTTTTGTACCAGGTTATTGAGAGCTAGTTCAACACTAGTGTAAAATTATTTGAACTAGCTTGTAGAGCTACTTCAACACTAGTGTAAAATTATTTGAACTAGCCTGTAGAGCTAGTTCAACTCTAGTGTAAAATTATTTGAACTATCTTGTTGTCGGTGTACTAGAGTAGGGGTACCCTAGTACCCCGAACTTGTGCATGGGCGGTCGCAGCATCCCGCGGCAAGGCTTGCCGGGTGACCGCCAAGACCCTCCGTGGTTCCCTCGAAGACCATTCAAGAACAAAGTACTCAAACCAAGGCCCCGGCAAGAGGAGCTTGCCGGGAAGGCAACCCAGGCCCCGGCAAGAGGATCTTGCCGGGAAGAGACAAGACCCCGGTAAGAGGAGCTTGCCGGGAAGGCCACTCAAGGCATACCAAGAAAGCTTGCCGCGATGCGCCCTGTGTCCCGGCAAGGCCCGGTGAGCAACAAGCTCCCAAACACGACAAGACAACGACCGCGGCAAGGAGCTTGCCGCAGGAAACCCCCACTTCGTGCCTGCGCTCCAGCACACCTGCTAACGTGTCGCTCTAGGACTCTCCCAAGCACACGTGGCAGGAGGCCGCGCAGCTAGGGGTACGCGGTGGCAAGTGGAGATGAAGAGAAGGCCATCGTGGCAAACGGTGGCGCTCCTAACGGTCACTTTTTGCACTGTTTAGGCAACTCAGACAGGCATTCAATGACCTTGTCCCCTGCCGTCAGAATTAGGTAGGGTGCACTGTATCCACAGTAGCGGTAGCTGCACCTACCGCATCCTTTTCCATTTTTACCCTTCTAGTCTACGTTGCCACCTGTCGGTGACCCCTTGAGAGTATAAAAGGAGGCCCAAGCGCAACGTAGAAGGGGGTTCGGCTGGTTTGGCTCATTCAAAACACCAGGAACACTCTCACGCTCGGTCTGGTAGCGTCCATCGCTCCTGAGCAAGAATTCAATACACACAAACAAGCAGCAGTAGGGTTTTACGCATCCGTGCGGCCCGAAGCTGGGTAAATCTGCTCGTGTGTACCGCCTCGATCCGCTCTTTGCTCGATCTCCGCCCCCTCCAAACCGAAAGGGGCTCCGTCCCCATAGGCGTTGGTGGATCAGTTTCCCCGACATCTTTGGCGCGCCAGGTAGGGGGCGTCGAGATTGTGCGAACCCGATCCGGCGTGCACGCGAGCTAAATCCTCATCGTCTTCATCGACATGCCACCGAAGAAGAAGGATTCAGAGGCAGCTATTCTGTCTGCATCGCTTTCACCGCCTCCAGAGAAAACGGGACGATGGAGTGGACACCGGCGGAAGAATGGGCGTCGACGAGGGAGCCCACAGCGCGGCCACGTCCAAGGACAAGGCGGCACAGACCTCGGCGTCCATGCGCGCGCCGCGCACATCTCAGGAGGCGCGGGACCAGCAGCGTCATGGCGTTCGCAGCACCATACGTCCGCTGGCCCAAGATCAAGCTGGTGGTTCGCGTGGCGTTCAAGACCAGCATGCACGCCAGCATGCTGGCCCCAGCGAGGTGCGGTCGCCTGGACGGGATGCTGCTCCTTCTAACTTGGTTAGGAGTCCGAGCATGTCCCGCTCCTCGCACCGTTCACCTCTGCCGCCCACCACGCCAGCAGAAGCCTTGGCGCGAGCTCAACTGCTCCTAGACTATCCTCCGACGGCGGACAAGACCGACAAATGGAGGGCCACTATCCAGAGCCTCATCGGCTTCGCCAACGGCGACGCTGCGCGGCAACCAAGCACCTCGCTGCCGCGGCAGGACAGCCGGACGCGAGCCGATGGCAACAAGACAGGGGGAGGTGCGACTTCCATGCACTCTCCACTACGAAGGCCAAAATCGCCGACTCACCGGGTCCACCCTGACAGCGGCTCCACCGCGTCGTCGGACCCACGAGCTCATCGCGACCAGCGCCAAGTTCTCCATGAACGACAACAAGAAGACGCTCGAACCCGCATCGAGCGCCAAAGAGAAGCGCGACGTCAATCCGACAAGCGCGCTGGGCCCTCTGTTGACATGCATGCGCCAGGGGAACCAGGCGATCTGCCGTACGCGGTAGGTTGTCCTGCGTTCACCCGTGAGCTGCGGCAAGTCCAGTTGTCACTCGCTTTCCGCTGAAGAGGATACTGCAGAATCCAGAAGCAACATGCAAGATTGTCGAGTGGGCATTGGAACTGTCAAGCTTTGGCCTCAAGTTTGAGAGCACTGCAACGATCCAAAGCAGGGCATTGGGAGAGTTCATAGCAGAGTGGACGCCAACCCCAGACGAAGAAATTCCAGAGACGAGCATCCCCGTCAAGGAGACAAGCAAAGAGTGGCTGATGTACTTTGATGGTGCCTTCTCGCTGCAAGGCGCCGGTGCTGGCGTGCTGCTTATCGCACCCACCGGAGAGCACCTCAAGTACGTAGTCCAGATGCACTTTCCCAAGGAGCAAGCAACGAACAATACTGCAGAGTATGAGGGTTTGCTTGCCGGCCTCAGAATCGCAGCCGACCTTGGGATCAAGAAACTCATGGTAAGGGGTGACTCGCAGCTTGTCGTCCGCCAAGTGAACAAGAACTACCAGAGTCCATTGATGGAAGCTTATGTTGATGAAGTGAGAAAGCTAGAAGAACACTTTGACGGCCTACAAATGGAACACGTTCCACGAGCTCAGAACGATATTGCTGACGGCCTGTCAAAGTGCGCAGCACTAAAGTTACCTGTGGAACCAGGGATTTTTGTGCTCAAGCTGACTCAACCATCCGTGACACCATCAACTGGACAGAATAAGAAGAGGAAGTTGGTTTCTGGTGACTACTTTCCGGCAGAGCTTCCCGAAGCCGCCGCCAAGATGGTCCCCAAGATCGACGCCAAGAGTGCTGCGGAGCAGTCTGCTCCGGCGAACCTCTTGGTTTGTTCCGTTGAAGCAGACGCTCCCGACAAGTTTTGCTCCGGCAAGCTTGCCGGGGAATATCACGCTCCGGCCGAACCGCAGGTTCTTGCCGTAGAAGCGGATGTTCCCGCAGCAGCGGATACGCCTTTAGTCCTTGTTGTCGAGCCACAAGCTCCAGCATGGGCACAGTAGATTGTCCATTTCCTTCAGACAGGAGAGCTTCCCGAAGAGCAAGAAGAAGCGGAAAGAGTAGCCCGGCAGTCAAGTATGTACCAGTTTGTCGATAGCATACTGTACAGAAGAAGACTCAACGGTGTGAAATTGAAGTGCATTCGCCGGGAAGATGGACAACAGCTGTTGGCAGAGATACATGGAGGCATATGTGGTCACCACATTGGCGCAAGAGCACTTGCCGGCAAAGCATTCCGACAAGGTTTCTTCAGGCCAACAGCCCTCCAGGATGCAACTGCACAAGTAACCAAGTGTGAAGCGTGCCAGTTCCATTCCAAACAGATACACCAGCCAGCTCAAGCTCTCCAGACAATCCCTTTATCCTGGCCATTTTTGGTCTGGGGGCTCGACATCCTCGGCCCCTTCCCCTGAGCTGTCGGGGGCTTTGAGTTCTTGTATGTTGCAATCGACAAGTTCACAAAGTGGTCGGAAGTGGAACCAGTGAGGAAGGTGACAACACCGTCAGCAGTCAAGTTCTTCAGGTCGATTGTTTGCCGTTCCGGGGTTCCTAACAAGATCATCACCGACAATGGCATGCAATTTACGAGCCGCACCTTCATGCAGTACGTCCAAGATCTTGGCGCGAAGGTCTGCTTCGCTTCTGTTGCTCATCCGAGAAGCAACGGTCAAGCGGAGAGGGCAAATGCTGAAGTGCTGCGAGGCCTCAAGACCAGAACTTTCGACAGGCTGCACAAGTGCGGAAGAAACTGGATCGAGGAGCTGCCGGTGGTTCTTTGGTCGATCAGGACGACGCCAAATCGAGCCACTGGCCAGACACCCTTCGCTCTAGTCTACGGAGCGGAGGCAGTTCTCCCCACGGAACTCGTTTACGGGTCGCCTCGAGTGCTCGCTTATGATGAGCTCGAGCAAGAGCAGCTGCGACAAGATGACGCGCTGCTCCTTGAGGAAGACCGTCTCCAGGATGCTGTGCGAGCCGCTCGCTACCAGCAAGCTTTGCGTCGCTACCATAGCCGCAAAGTTAAAGCCAGGAGCTTCGAGGAAGGTGACCTTGTTCTTCGGCGTGTTCAGTCCGCCAAGAATTCCAACAAGTTGACGCCGAAGTGGGAAGGCCCTTATTGGGTGAAACGAGTCACTAGGCCCGGCGCTGTCCGCCTTGAGACCGAAGATGGCGTTCCGGTGAGCAAGTCCTGGAACATAGAACATCTTCGTAAGTTTTACCTGTAGGGCGCGGTTGCCGGAAGATTTTCCGGCAACCACCTTTTGTACAAGTCTTGCCGCTGTTGCATGTAATCCTTTGTACAAAGCCGGGCACAGACCCCGTGCACCAGTAAAGTTCATGTGCCCCGAACATCTTGTTAGTTTTTTATGCTATAATCCTTTTTCGCATATGTTATCTGACACTTTGTGCAGCACCAGATCCCGGTAAGCGATAACGAGCCCAAGGCTCCATATCATTACTTTATTTCTCTGTTTCTTTCTCAAAAGAAGGAAGGTTCCCTCGCCCACAAGGTTTACCGGGGGGGGGAGGAGAATATAATGGTGTGGACCAGGCCGTTCAAGAAAGTTTCTCCTTGCCGGGAAGCAGACGACAGAAAAGCTAAGTTGTTAAAGCTTGAGCAATCAGTTTTTTAAGTGTTTGAGTTATTTTCCTTCAACGACCGTGCTTTGTATGGAAAACCTGTGCGCGGAGGAACCAACTCGTAGCTAGTTGCGCCTTTACTTTGTTTCGAGTCCGCTCAACAACTTAAGTGAGCTGCTAGCGCCCTTACTTTGCTTCGAGTCCGCTCAGCAACTTAAGTGAGCCGCTAGCGCCCTTACTTTGTTTCGAGTCCGCTCAACAACTTAAGTGAGCTGCAATTAGTTGCAACAAGGTTGCTTGTCGGTAGCGACCTCGCCAGCAGGCTGCTGAAGTTCCGCACTCGGCGCTCGCGGCAAGGGTGCCTGCACCGGCAAGTTTCCCTAGAAAGCGTAGGGCAGAGCCATACAAAGCCAAGAGTCGAGTAAAGGAAGTAACACATCAATTTTTTGCCTAAAATAGAGTTATATTACAAAAATAACTTGTCGCGCCTCTAATAAAGTGTTCCCATGACATGACTGGCAGCGACAAGAAAAGAAGAAAACGGATAGCCTAATCTACGTGACCGCCATCAACCCTTTTGACCTCGTTCACCCTATCCACAATGGGTGCGACGAGGGCCTTAAGCGCGTCAAGATCAGCGTCCGCCGGCAGCCTCTTGAGGATGTTGGTGAGGTTGAGGCCCGGATTGCGGAAGGCCACCTTCACCAGCACCTTCTCCAGAACTCCGGCACAAATCGAGCGTGACTCGTCGGCCAACTGCTTTGGGATCCGTTCCCGGAGTTGCTGGAGCGCCGCCGCCACGCCTTTGAATAACAGAGTGAGCTTGGCGCTGTGTTGGAGTTCCTCGTCGGAAGAGTACCCGAAGCCTTCCACCCCGGGGTTATAACATGCATGCTAGAGGTCGAGTGTCCGTCCTTTTGCTTCTCTTTCGTTCGCAGGGCTCGCATATCCTGGCCAGACTGCTTGAGGACGAAAAGGAGAAGAAGGGTGCGCCGACACCTGGGCCCCGGCAAGCCAGTATCGCTGGGGGCTGCGAGTGCCAAGAATCGTCCACGGCAAACCAGAGTTGCCGGGGGCTGCAATATCAGATAAGTCTTTCATCCCTCATCATGCATCCTCTTATGGACTGGGGAATGCGAAACCGCGTTTCTTCCCGAAAACTGACGTGCTCCCTCAACTCTAGGCCCTGGGGCTCATTCCCGGGGCCAAGTTTGGTCGTAGTCGAGGCAGCAAAGGGATGAAACGAGGAGACTGCACCCACCTCGTTCCCGCCTCCGTCAAAGGCGTGAGAAAGGTCAAGCGACGTGGGAAGGCGGCAGGGCCTGTTGCCGGGAGATGAAATGTCTGTCCGAGGGATACCAAGGATTTGCTCCTTGGCGTGGGTTCAACTCGCGAGACAAATAACCCGGCAAGCATCCCCTTTTCATTAAAAAACATCCCACTCAGGTACAGTCCATAGAGGATGAAAAACATGAAAGAGAGGATTACAAGTTTTAGATACAGCTAAGGCCCGAAGGCTTACAAATTAAAAAGATAAGATGCCCGTAATCCCTTTCCTGTCCCTCTCATCAGGAGGCAGGTCAAGGAGGCGAAAAGGGCAAAAGTAGCGCCTAGGCGAGCTACGGGTGCCAGAAGACACCAAGAGAACATCCCGGGGGCCGTCCGAAGGCTGGATGGCGATGGCAGCACTGGAAGCGGGGCTCGAAGACGGGGCGGCAGGACGTCAGCATGCTGTCGAGGGCACCACGCCCTCGTACTCCGACCTGACGGCCTTGTCGCCAGCCCTCTTCCCCTTCCGCAGCCTCCCTACGCCAGCCGCCCAAGGAGACGACCCCGGGGAGTTCATGGAGCCGGCGACACGAATGATGGGGTCGCCGGTGCCGCGCGAAGCGGCGCCCGACGCCTAGTCGGACCCGCCACCCCGCCGCCCGCTACCCTCATCGTCGCTGTCGCTCTCCTCCTCGTCACTCTCGCTCGAGGAGGAGCCTTCGCTATTGGAGGAGTTGTCCATGCAGCACTTCGCCCGAGTGCCGAAGCACCCAAAGACCTTGACGGAGAGGAGATCGCCCTCCATCAACTTAAAATGGAGGGTAAACCCCTCCATCAGGCTGTGGATACGGGCGAACGTCTTCCACCCTCGATCAAGATACATCACATTAGGGGCTGGGAATACAACGCGGACTCGCGTGCCACTGATCCCACAGCCCCTCATGTGCAGTCTCAGTGTCTCGGGCGGGTCCAACTCCATCCCGCTCGCAAACGGAGCTGGAAGCCAGAGGCGACGACAAGGCGCCCAGCGCAGCTTGACAAAGAACTCGCAAGGGTCGTCCCCTATATGGACCGCCGTGGGGGGAAGAGCCGCTGGCGGAGGCGAAGCTCGCGCGCCGCCCCGCCCGCCTCTTCCCCGAGCGCCTCGACCTCGTCCTCGACCTCGTCCGCGACCTCGCCCCCTCCCTCTTCCCTTTATGGCTGGCTCTGCCACCACGGGCGTGGGAGAGGGAGAGATGCGCTGTCTGGCGGCGACCCTCGCTGCCACCGATGAAGGGCCTGGGTTCCCTTTCTCCATGGCGAATGAGAGAAAGGGGAGCAGAAGCTGAAGAAAGGAGGAGATGAGAGAGTGCGGGTTTCTGTGCTCCCCTCCCGCTCTTTATAAAGGAGCGAGGTGGGGGCTCGACCACCCCGCTCAGCGAATCAAGGCACGGGAAGAGCAGGGAGTCGGGGCCAACCCGCTACCTCTGCTCGCGACGGCCCAGTTTCCCACTTCCACCATCCGCGACCCCAAGCGCATGGGAACCGCGTGGCGGGGATTCAGAACCAAGGCGACGGATGAGGCGGCCTCGCTCCGCCTCGTGATCGCGGGGAGTGGACATCCCGAAAACCGCGCACCGGCCCCGTCCAGTAAATGCACGACGCCCCCACGCCTACCTCCGTTTAGGGAGGAGGGCATGAACCGTCCCCATCATCGTGGCCTGACGCATGCTCGAGGGGCTTAGCCCCGCTCACGCCGCCCGCGTCACCCACGGCGCCGCGTTTGACGCGTGCCGTTCTGGGCATGCGCGGTGGGAGCGGAGAGATATGCGGCGTGACCTAGGCCGCGCGTGCCCGTGCACTGTTTTGGGCCTGGCCCAACAGCGGTCGGCACCGTGTCTGGCCCAGGCCCGGGGGCTCCTGTCGGTGTACTAGAGTAGGGGTACCCTAGTACCCCGAACTTGTGCACGGGCAGTCGCATCATCCCGCGGCAAGGCTTGCCGGGTGACCGCCAAGACCCTCCGTGGTTCCCTCGAAGACCATTGAAGAACAAAGTACTCAAACCAAGGCCCCGGCAAGAGGAGCTTGCCGGGAAGGCCAACCCAGGCCCCGGCAAGAGGATCTTGCCGGGAAGAGACAAGACCCCGGTAAGAGGAGCTTGCCGGGAAGGCCACTCAAGGCATACCAAGAAAGCTTGCCGCGATGCGCCCTGTGTCCCGGCAAGGCCCGGTGAGCAACAAGCTCCCAAACACGACAAGACAACGACCGCGGCAAGGAGCTTGCCGCGGGAAACCCCCACTTCGTGCCCGCGCTCCAGCACACCTGCTAACGTGTCGCTCTAGGACTCTCCCAAGCACACGTGGCAGGAGGCCGCGCAGCTAGGGGTACGCGGTGGCAAGCGGAGATGAAGAGAAGGCCATCGTGGCAAATGATGGCGCTCCTAACGGTCACTTTTTGCACTGTTTAGGCAACTCAGACAGGCATTCAATGACCTTGTCCCCTGCCGTCAGAATTAGGTAGGGTGCACTGTATCCACAGTAGCGGTAGCTGCACCTACCGCATCCTTTTCCATTTTTACCCTTCTAGTCTACGTTGCCACCTGTCGGTGACCCCTTGAGAGTATAAAAGGAGGCCCAAGCGCAACGTAGAAGGGGGTTCGGCTGGTTCGGCTCATTCGAAACACCAGGAACACTCTCACGCTCGGTCTGGTAGCGTCCATCGCTCCTGAGCAAGAATTCAATACGCACAAACAAGCAGCAGTAGGGTTTTACGCATCTGTGCGGCCCGAAGCTGGGTAAAACTGCTCGTGTGTACCGCCTCGATCCGCTCTTTGCTCGATCTCCGCCCCCCTCCGAACCGAAAGGGGCTCCGTCCCCATAGGTGTTGGTGGATCAGTTTCCCCGACACTTGTAAAGCTAGTTAAACTCTAGTGTAGAATTACATGAACTAGCTTGTAGAGCTAGTTCAAATCTAGTGTGAAATTATGTGTACTATGTTATAGAGCAAGTTCAACTCTAGTGTAAAATTATTTGAACTAGCTTGTAGACCTAGTTCAACTCTAGTGTAAAATTATTTCTACTAGGTTATAGAGCTAGTTCACCTCTAGTGTAAAACTATTTGAACTAGACTGTAGAGCTAGTTCAACTCTAGTGTAAAACCATTTGTACTAGGTTATAGAGCTAGTTCTACTCTAGTGTAAAATTATTTGTACTAGGTTATAGAGCTAGTTCTACTCTAGTGCAAAATTATTTGAACTAGCTTGTAGAGCTTGTTTAACTCTACAAGCTTGTATAGCTAGTTCAACTCTAGTGTAAAATTATTTGAACTAGCTTGTAGAGCTAGTTCAACTCCAGTGTAAAATTATTTGAACTAGGTTATAGATCTAGTTCAACTTTAGTGTAAAATTATTTGAACTAGCTTGTAGAGCTAGTTCGACTCTAGTGTAAAATTATTTGTACTAGGTTATAGAGTTAGTTCTACTCTAGTGTAAAATTATTTGAACTAGCTTGTATAGCTAGTTCAAATCTAGTGTAAAATTATTTGAACTAGCTTGTAGAGCTAGTTCAACTCTAGTGTAAAATTATTTGTTCTATGTTATAGAGCTAGTTCAACTCTAGTGTAAATTTATTTATACTAGGTTATAGAGCTAATTCAACTCTAGTGTAAAATTATTTGAACTAGCTTGTAGAGCTAGTTCAAATCTATGTTGAAATTATTTGTACTATGTTATAGAGCTAGTTTAACTCTAGTGTAAAATTATTTGAACTAGCTTGTAGAGCTAGTTCCACTCTAGTGTAAAATTATTTATACTAGGTCATAGAGCTAGTTCAACTCTAGTGTAAAACTATTTGAACTAGACTGTGGAGCTAGTTCAACTCTAGTGTAAAATCATTTGTACTAGGTTATAGAGCTAGTTCAACTCTAGTGTAAATTTATTTGTACTAGGTTATAGAGCATGTTCTACTCTAGTGAAAAATTATTTGAACTAGCTTGTAGGGCTTGTTCAAATGTACAAGCTTGTATAGCTAGTTCAACTCTGGTGTAAAATTATTTGAACTAGCTTGTAGAGCTAGTTCAATTCTAATGTAAAATTATTTGAACTAGGTTATAGATCTTGTTCAACTTTAGTTTAAAATTATTTGAACTAACTCTCGTGTAAAATTATTTGAACTAGATTATTGAGCTATTTCAACTCTACTGTAAAATTATTTGTACTAGGTTATAGAGCTAGTTCAACTCTAGTCTAAAATTATTTTTACTAGGTTATAGAGCTAGTTCTACTCTAGTACAAAATTATTTAAACTACCTTTTAGAGCTAGTTCAACTCTAGTGTAAAATTATTTGAACTAGCTTGTAGAGCTAGTTCGAATCTAGTCTGAAATTATGTGTACTATCTTATAGAGCTAGTTCAACTCTAGTGTAAAATAATTTGAACTAGCTTGTAGAGCTAGTTCAAATCTAGTGTAAAATTATTTGAACTAGCTTGTAGAGCTAGTTCAACTCTACTGTAAAATTATTTGTACTAGGTTATAGAGCTAGTTCAACTCTAGTGTAAAATTATTTGTACTAGGTTATAGAGCTAGTTCTACTCTAGTACACAAATATTTAAACTACATTATAGAGCTAGTTCAACTCTAGTGTAAAATTATTTGAACTAGCTTGTAGAGCTAGTTCAAATCTAGTCTAAAATTATGTGTACTATCTTATAGAGCTAGTTCAACTCTAGTGTAAAATAATTTGAACTAGCTTGTAGAGCTAGTTCAACTCTAGTGTAAAATTATTTGAACTAGCTTGTAGAGCTAGTTCATCTCTAGTGTGAATTTTATTGTACCAGGTTATTGAGAGCTAGTTCAACACTAGTGTAAAATTATTTGAACTAGCTTGTAGAGCTACTTCAACACTAGTGTAAAATTATTTGAACTAGCCTGTAGAGCTAGTTCAACTCTAGTGTAAAATTATTTGAACTATCTTGTAGAGCTAGTTCAACTGTAGTGTAGAATTACATGAACTAGCTTGTAGAGCTAGTTCAAATCTAGTGTGAAATTATGTGTACTATGTTATAGAGCAAGTTCAACTCTAGTGTAAAATTATTTGTACTAGGTTATAGAGCTAGTTCAACTCTAGTCTAAAATTACTTGTACTAGGTTATAGAGCTAGTTCTACTCTAGTACACAAATATTTAAACTACATTATAGAGCTAGTTCAACTCTAGTGTAAAATTATTTGAACTAGCTTGTAGAGCTAGTTCAAATCTAGTCTAAAATTATGTGTACTATCTTATAGAGCTAGTTCAACTCTATTGTAAAATAATTTGAGCTAGCTTGTAGAGCTAGTTCAACTCTAGTGTAAAATTATTTGAACTAGCTTGTAGAGCTAGTTCAACTCTAGTGTGAATTTTTTTGTACCAGGTTATTGAGAGCTAGTTCAACACTAGTGTAAAATAATTTGAACTAGCTTGTAGAGCTACTTCAACACTAGTGTAAAATTATTTGAACTAGCCTGTAGAGCTAGTTCAACTCTAGTGTAAAATTATATGAACTATCTTGTAGAGCTGGTTCAACTCTAGTGTAGAATTACATGAACTAGCTTGTAGAGCTAGTTCAAATCTAGTGTGAAATTATGTGTACTATGTTATAGAGCAAGTTCAAGTCTAGTGTAAAATTATTTAAACTAGATTGTAGACCTAGTTCAACTCTAGTGTAAAATTATTTCTACTAGGTTATAGAGCTAGTTCAACTCTAGTGTAAAACTATTTGAACTAGACTGTAGAGCTAGTTCAACTCTAGTGTAAAATCATTTGTACTAGGTTATAGAGCTAGTTCTACTCTAGTGTAAAATTATTTGTACTAGGTTATAGAGCTAGTTCAACTCTAGTGCAAAATTATTTGAACTAGCTTGTAGAGCTTGTTCAACTCTACAAGCTTGTATAGCTAGTTGAACTCTAGTGTAAAATTATTTGAACTAGCTTGTAGTGCTAGTTCAACTCTAGTGTAAAATTATTTGAACTAGGTTATAGATCTAGTTAAACTTTAGTGTAAAACTATTTGAACTAGCTTGTAGAGCTAGTTCAACTCTAGTGTAAAATTATTTGAACTAGCTTGTAGAGCTAGTTCAACTCTAGAGTAAAATTATTTGTACCAGGTTATAGAGCTAGTTCTACTCTAGTGTAAAATTATTTGAACTAGCTTGTATAACTAGTTCAAATCTAGTGTAAAATTATTTGAACTAGCTTGTAGAGCTAGTTCAATCTAGTGTAAAATTATGTGTTCTATGTTATAGAGCTAGTTCAACTCTAGTGTAAATTTATTTATACTAGGTTATAGAGCTAGTTCAACTCTAGTGTAAAATTATTTGAACTAGCTTGTAGAGCTAGTTCAAATCCAGTGTGAAATTATGTGTACTATGTTATAGAGCTAGTTCAACTCCAGTGTAAAATTATTTGAACTAGGTTGTAGAGCTAGTTCCACTCTAGTGTAAAATTATTTGTACTAGATTATAGAGCTAGTTCAACTCTAGTGTAAATCTATTTGAACTAGATTGTGGAGCTAGTTCAACTCTAGTGTAAAATCATTTGTACTAGGTTATAGAGGTAGTTCAACTCTAGTGTAAATTTATTTGTACTAGGTTATAGAGCATTTTCTACTCTAGTGAAAAATTATTTGAACTAGCTTGTAGGGTTTGTTCAAATCTACAAGCTTGTATAGCTAGTTCAACTCTAGTGTAAAATTATTTGAACCAGCTTGTAGAGGTAGTTCAACTCTAATGTAAAATTATTTGAACTAGGTTATAGATCTTGTTCAACTTTAGTTTAAAATTATTTGAACTAGCTTGTAGAGCTAGTTCAAATCTAGTGTAAAATTATTTGAACTAGCTTGTAGAGCTAGTTTAACTCTACTGTAAAATTATTTGTACTAGGTTATAGAGCTAGTTCAACTCTAGTCTAAAATTATTTGTACTAGGTTATAGAGCTAGTTCTAGTCTAGTACACATATATTTAAACTACATTGTAGAGCTAGTTCAACTCTAGTGTAAAATTATTTGAACTAGCTTGTAGGGCTAGTTCAAATCTAGTCTGAAATTATGTGTACTATCTTATAGAGCTAGTTCAACTCTAGTGTAAAATAATTTGAACAAGCTTGTAGAGCTAGTTCAACTCTAGTGTAAAATTATTTGAACTAGCTTGTAGATCTAGTTCAACTCTAGTGTGAATTTTTTGTACGAGGTGATTGAGAGCTAGTTCAACACTAGTGTAAAATTATTTGAACTAGCTTGTAGAGCTACTTCAACACTAGTGTAAAATTATTTGAACTATCTTGTAGAGCTAGTTCAACTCTAGTGTAGAATTACATGAACTAGCTTGTAGAGCTAGTTCAAATCTAGTGTGAAATTATGTGTACTATGTTATAGAGCAAGTTCAACTCTAGTGTAAAATTATTTAAACTAGCTTGTAGACCAAGTTCAACTCTAGTGTAAAACTATTTGAACTAGACTGTAGAGCTAGTTCAACTCTAGTGTAAAATCATTTGTACTAGGTTATAGAGCTAGTTCTACTCTAGTGTAAAATTATTTGTACTAGGTTATAGAGCTAGTTCTACTCTAGTGGAAAATTATTTGAACTAGCTTGTAGAGCTTGTTCAACTCTACAAGCTTGTATAGCTAGTTCAACTCTAGTGTAAAATTATTTGAACTAGCTTGTAGAGCTAGTTCAACTCTAGTGTAAAATTATTTGAACTAGCTTGTAGAGCTAGTTCAACTCTAGTGTAAAATTATTTGTACTAGGTTATAGAGCTAGTTCTACTCTAGTGTAAAATTATTTGAACTAGCTTGTAGAGCTAGTTCAAATCTAGTGTAAAATTATTTGAACTAGCTTGTAGAGCTAGTTCAACTCTAGTGTAAAATTATTTGTTCTATGTTATAGAGCTAGTTCAACTCTAGTGTAAATTTATTTATACTAGGTTATAGAGCTAGTTCAACTCTAGTGTAAAATTATTTGAACTAGCTTGTAGAGCTAGTTCAAATCTATGTTGAAATTATGTGTACTATGTTATAGAGCTAGTTTAACTTTAGTGTAAAATTATTTGAACTAGCTTGTAGAGCTAGTTCCACTCTAGTGTAAAATTATTTATACTAGGTCATAGAGCTAGTTCAACTCTAGTGTAAAACTATTCGAACTAGACTGTGGAGCTAGTTCAACTCTAGTGTAAAATCATTTGTACTAGGTTATAGAGCTAGTTCAACTCTAGTGTAAATTTATTTGTACTAGGTTATAGAGCATGTTCTACTCTAGTGAAAAATTATTTGAACTAGCTTGTAGGGCTTGTTCAAATGTACAAGCTTGTATAGCTAGTTCAACTCTGGTGTAAAATTATTTGAACTAGCTTGGAGATCTAGTTCAATTCTAATGTAAAATTATTTGAACTAGGTTATAGATCTTGTTCAGCTATAGTTTAAAATTATTTGAAATAGCTTATTGAGCTATTTCAACTCTACTGTAAAATTATTTGTACTAGGTTATAGAGCTAGTTCAACTCTAGTCTAAAATTATTTGTACTAGGTTATAGAGCAAGTTCTACTCTAGTACAAAAATATTTAAACTACCTTGTAGAGCTAGTTCAACTCTAGTGTAAAATTATTTGAACTAGCTTGTAGAGCTAGTTCGAATCTAGTCTGAAATTATGTGTACTATCTTATAAAGCTAGTTCAACTCTAGTGTAAAATAATTTGAACTAGCTTGTAGAGCTAGTTCAAATCTAGTGTAAAATTATTTGAACTAGCTTGTAGAGCTAGTTCAACTCTAGTGTAAAATTATTTGAACTAGGTTATAGATCTAGTTCAACTTTAGTGTAAAACTATTTGAACTAGCTTGTAGAGCTAGTTCAACTCTAGTGTAAAATTATTTGAACTAGCTTGTAGAGCTAGTTCAACTGTAGTGTAAAATTATTTGTACTAGGTTATAGAGCTAGTTCTACTCTAGTGTAAAATTATTTGAACTAGCTTGTATAGCTAGTTCAAATCTAGTGTAAAATTATTTGAACTAGCTTGTAGAGCTAGTTCAACTCTAGTGTAAAACTATTTGTTCTATGTTATAGAGCTAGTTCAACTCTAGTGTAAATTTATTTATACTAGGTTATAGAGCTAGTTCAAATCTAGTGTAAAATTATTTGAACTAGCTTGTAGAGCTAGTTCAACTCTACTGTAAAATTATTTGTACTAGGTTATAGAGCTAGTTCAACTCTAGTCTAAAATTATTTGTACTAGGTTATAGAGCTAGTTCTACTCTAGTACACAAATATTTAAACTACATTGTAGAGCTAGTTCAACTCTAGTGTAAAATTATTTGAACTAGCTTGTAGGGCTAGTTCAAATCTAGTCTGAAATTATGTGTACTATCTTATAGAGCTAGTTCAACTCTACTGTAAAATAATTTGAACAAGCTTGTAGAGCTAGTTCAACTGTAGTGTAAAATTATTTGAACTAGCTTGTAGATCTAGTTCAACTCTAGTGTGAATTTTTTTGTACCAGGTTATTGAGAGCTAGTTCAACACTTGTGTAAAATTATTTGAACTAGCATGTAGAGCTAGTTCAACTCTAGTGTAAAATTATTTGAACTAGCTTGTAGTGCTACTTCAACACTAGTGTAAAATTATTTGAACTAGCCTGTAGAGTTAGTTCAACTCTAGTGCAAATTATTTTAACTATATTGTAGAGCTAGTTCAACTCTAGTGTAGAATTACATGAGCTAGCTTGTAGAGCTAGTTCAAATCTAGTGTGAAATTATGTGTACTATGTTATAGAGCAAGTTCAACTCTAGTGTAAAATTATTTAAACTAGCTTGTAGACCTAGTTCAACTCTAGTGTAAAATTATTTCTACTAGGTTATAGAGCTAGTTCAACTCTAGTGTAAAACTATTTGTACTAGACTGTAGAGCTAGTTCAACTGTAGTGTAAAATCATTTGTACTAGGTTATAGAGCTAGTTCTACTCTAGTGTAAAATTATTTGTACTAGGTTATAGAGCTAGCTCTACTCTAGTGCAAAATTATTTGAACTAGCTTGTAGAGCTTGTTCAACTCTACAAGCTTGTATAGCTTGTTCAACTCTAGTGTAAAATTATTTGAACTAGCTTGTAGAGCTAGTTCAACTCTAGTGTAAAATTATTTGAACTAGCTTGTAGAGCTAGTTCAACTCTAGTGTAAAATTATTTGAACTAGCTTGTAGAGCTAGTTCAACTCTAGTGTAAAATTATTTGTACTAGGTTATAGAGCTAGTTCTACTCTAGTGTAAAATTATTTGAACTAGCTTGTATAGCTAGTTCAAATCTAGTGTAAAATTATTTGAACTAGCTTGTAGAGCTAGTTCAACTCTAGTGTAAAATTATTTGTTCTATGTTATAGAGCTAGTTCCACTCTAGTGTAAATTTATTTATACTAGGTTATAGAGCTAGTTCAACTCTAGTGTAAAATTATTTGAACTAGCTTGTAGAGCTAGTTCAAATCTATGTTGAAATTATGTGTACTATGTTATAGAGCTAGTTTAACTCTAGTGTAAAATTATTTGAACTAGCTTGTAGAGCTAGTTCCACTCTAGTGTAAAATTATTTATACTAGGTCATAGAGCTAGTTCAACTCTAGTGTAAAACTATTTGAACTAGACTGTGGAGCTAGTTCAACTCTAGTGTAAAATCATTTGTACTAGGTTATAGAGCTAGTTCAACTCTAGTGTAAATTTATTTGTACTAGGTTATAGAGCATGTTCTACTCTTGTGAAAAATTATTTGAACTAGCTTGTAGGGCTTGTTCAAATGTACAAGCTTGTATAGCTAGTTCAACTCTGGTGTAAAATTATTTGAACTAGCTTGTAGATCTAGTGCAATTCTAATGTAAAATTATTTGAACTAGGTTATATATCTTGTTCAACTTTAGTTTAAAATTATTTGAACTAGCTCGTAGAGCTAGTTCAACTCTTGTGTAAAATTATTTGAACTAGATTATTGAGCTATTTCAACTCTACTGTAAAATTATTTGTACTAGGTTATAGAGCTAGTTCAACTCTAGCCTAAAATTATTTATATTAGGTTATAGAGCTAGTTCTACTCTAGTACAAAAATATTTAAACTACCTTGAAGAGCTAGTTCAACTCTAGTGTAAAATTATTTGAACTAGCTTGTAGAGCTAGTTCGAATCTAGTCTGAAATTATGTGTACTATCTTATAGAGCTAGTTCAACTCTAGTGTAAAATAATTTGAACTAGCTTGTAGAGCTAGTTCAAATCTAGTGTAAAATTATTTGAACTAGCTTGTAGAGCTAGTTCAACTCTACTGTAAAATTATTTGTACAAGGTTACAGAGCTAGTTCAACTCTAGTCTAAAATTATTTGTACTAGGTTATAGAGCTAGTTCTACTCTAGTACACAAATATTTAAACTACATTATAGAGCTAGTTCAACTCTAGTGTAAAATTATTTGAACTAGCTTGTAGAGCTAGTTCAAATCTAGTCTAAAATTATGTGTACTATCTTATAGAGCTAGTTCAACTCTAGTGTAAAATAATTTGAACTAGCTTGTAGAGCTAGTTCAACTCTAGTGTAAAATTATTTGAACTAGCTTGTAGAGCTAGTTCAACTCTAGTGTGAATTTTTTTGTACCAGGTTATTGAGAGCTAGTTCAACACTAGTGTAAAATTATTTGAACTAGCTTGTAGAGCTACTTAAACACTAGTGTAAAATTATTTGAACTAGCCTGTAGAGCTAGTTCAACTCTAGTGTAAAATTATATGAACTATCTTGTAGAGCTAGTTCAACTCTAGTGTAGAATTACATGAACTAGCTTGTAGAGCTAGTTCAAATCTAGTGTGAAATTATGTGTACTATGTTATAGAGCAAGTTCAACTCTAGTGTAAAATTATTTAAACTAGCTTGTTGACCTAGTTCAACTCTAGTGTAAAATTATTTCTACTAGGTTATAGATCTAGTTCAACTCTAGTGTAAAACTATTTGAACTAGACTGTAGAGCTAGTTCAACTGTAGTGTAAAATCATTTGTACTAGGTTATAGAGCTAGTTCTACTCTAGTGTAAAATTATTTGTACTAGGTTATAGAGCTAGCTCTACTCTAGTGCAAAATTATTTGAACTAGCTTGTAGAGCTTGTTCAACTCTACAAGCTTGTATAGCTAGTTCAACTCTAGTGTAAAATTATTTGAACTAGCTTGTAGAGCTAGTTCAACTCTAGTGTAAAATTATTTGAACTAGCTTGTAGAGCTAGTTCAACTCTAGTGTAAAATTATTTGAACTAGCTTTTAGAGCTAGTTCAACTCTAGTGTAAAATTATTTGTACTAGGTTATAGAGCTAGTTCTACTCTAGTGTAAAATTATTTGAACTAGCTTGTATAGCTAGTTCAAATCCAGTGTAAAATTATTTGAACTAGCTTGTAGAGCTAGTTCAACTCTAGTGTAAAATTATTTGTTCTATGTTATAGAGCTAGTTCCACTCTAGTGTAAATTTATTTATACTAGGTTATAGAGCTAGTTCAACTCTAGTGTAAAATTATTTGAACTAGCTTGTAGAGCTAGTTCAAATCTATGTTGAAATTATGTGTACTATGTTATAGAGCTAGTTTAACTCTAGTGTAAAATTATTTGAACTAGCTTGTAGAGCTAGTTCCACTCTAGTGTAAAATTATTTATACTAGGTCATAGAGCTAGTTCAACTCTAGTGTAAAACTATTTGAACTAGACTGTGGAGCTAGTTCAACTCTAGTGTAAAATCATTTGTACTAGGTTATAGAGCTAGTTCAACTCTAGTGTAAAATTATTTGTACTAGGTTATAGAGCATGTTCTACTCTAGTGAAAAATTATTTGAACTAGCTTGTAGGGCTTGTTCAAATGTACAAGCTTGTATAGCTAGTTCAACTCTGGTGTAAAATTATTTGAACTAGCTTGTAGATCTAGTTCAATTCTAATGTAAAATTATTTGAACTAGGTTATATATCTTGTTCAGCTTTAGTTTAAAATTATTTGAACTAGCTCGTAGAGCTAGTTCAACTCTTGTGTAAAATTATTTGAACTAGATTATTGAGCTATTTCAACTCTACTGTAAAATTATTTGTACTAGGTTATAGAGCTAGTTCAACTCTAGCCTAAAATTATTTATACTAGGTTATAGAGCTAGTTCTACTCTAGTACAAAATTATTTAAACTACCTTGTAGAGCTAGTTCAACTCTAGTGTAAAATTATTTGAACTAGCTTGTAGAGCTAGTTCGAATCTAGTCTGAAATTATGTGTACTATCTTATAGAGCTAGTTTAACTCTAGTGTAAAATAATTTGAACTAGCTTGTAGAGCTAGTTCAAATCTAGTGTAAAATTATTTGAACTAGCTTGTAGAGCTTGTTCAACTCTACAAGCTTGTATAGCTAGTTCAACTCTAGTGTAAAATAATTTGAACTAGCTTGTAGAGCTAGTTCAACTCTAGTGTAAAATTATTTGAACTAGCTTGTAGAGCTAGTTCAACTCTAGTGTGAATTTTTTTGTACCAGGTTATTGAGAGCTAGTTCAACACTAGTGTAAAATTATTTGAGCTAGCTTGTAGAGCTACTTCAACACTAGTGTAAAATTATTTGAACTAGCCTGTAGAGCTAGTTCAACTCTAGTGTAAAATTATATGAACTATCTTGTAGAGCTAGTTCAACTCTAGTGTAGAATTACATGAACTAGCTTGTAGAGCTAGTTCAAATCTAGTGTGAAATTATGTGTACTATGTTATAGAGCAAGTTCAACTCTAGTGTAAAATTATTTAAACTAGCTTGTTGACCTAGTTCAACTCTAGTGTAAAATTATTTCTACTAGGTTATAGAGCTAGTTCAACTCTAGTGTAAAACTATTTGAACTAGACTGTAGAGCTAGTTCAACTCTAGTGTAAAATCATTTGTACTAGGTTATAGAGCTAGTTCTACTCTAGTGTAAAATTATTTGTACTAGGTTATAGAGCTAGTTCTACTCTAGTGCAAAATTATTTGAACTAGCTTGTAGAGCTTGTTCAACTCTACAAGCTTGTATAGCTAGTTCAACTCTAGTGTAAAATTATTTGAACTAGCTTGTAGAGCTAGTTCAACTCTAGTGTAAAATTATTTGAACTAGGTTATAAATCTAGTTCAAATTTAGTGTAAAACTATTTGAACTAGCTTGTAGAGCTAGTTCAACTCTAGTGTTAAATTATTTGAACTAGCTTGTAGAGCTAGTTCAACTCTAATGTAAAATTATTTGTACCAGGTTATAGAGTTAGTTCTACTCTAGTGTAAGATTATTTGAACTAGCTTGTATAGCTAGTTCAAATCTATTGTAAAATTATTTGAACTAGCTTGTAGAGCTAGTTCAACTCTAGTGTAAAATTATTTTTTCTATGTTATAGAGCTAGTTCAACTCTAGTGTAAATTTATTTATACTAGGTTATAGAGCTAGTTCAACTCTAGTGTAAAATTATTTGAACTAGCTTGTAGAGCTAGTTCTACTCTAGTGTAAAATTATTTGTACTAGGTTATAGAGCTAGTTCAACTCTAGTGTAAAACTATTTGAACTAGACTGTGGAGCTAGTTCAACTCTAGTGTAAAATCATTTGTACTAGGTTATAGAGCTAGTTCAACTCTAGTGTAAATTTATTTGTACTAGGTTATAGAGCATGTTCTACTCTAGTGAAAAATTATCTGAACTAGCTTGTAGGCTTTGTTCAAATCTACAAGCTTGTATAGCTAGTTCAACTCTAGTGTAAAATTATTTGAACCAGCTTGTAGAGCTAGTTCAACTCTAATGTAAAATTATTTGAACTAGGTTATAGATCTTGTTCAACTTTAGTTTAAAATTATTTGAACTAGCTTGTAGAGCTAGTTCAACTCTAGTGTAAAATTATTTGAACTAGCTTATTAAGCTATTTCAACTCTACTGTAAAATTATTTGTACTAGGTAATAGAGCTAGTTCAACTCTAGTCTAAAATTATTTGTACTAGGTTATAGAGCTAGTTCTACTCTAGTACAAAAATATTTAAACTACATTGTAGAGCTAGTTCAACTCTAGTGTAAAATTATTTGAACTAGCTTGTAGAGCTAGTTCGAATCTAGACTGAAATTATGTGTACTATCTTATAGAGCTAGTTCAACTCTAGTGTAAAAAAATTTGAACTAGCTTGTAGAGCTAGTTCAAATCTAGTGTAAAATTATTTAAACTAGCTTGTAGAGCTAGTTCAACTCTACTGTAAAATTATTTGTACTAGGTTATAGAGCTAGTTCAGCTCTAGTCTAAAATTATTTGTACTAGGTTATAGAGCTAGTTCTACTCTAGTACACAAATATTTAAACTACATTATAGAGCTAGTTCAACTCTAGTGTAAAATTATTTGAACTAGCTTGTAGAGCTAGTTCAAATCTAGTCTAAAATTATGTGTACTATCTTATAGAGCTAGTTCAACTCTAGTGTAAAATAATTTGAACTAGCTTGTAGAGCTAGTTCAACTCTAGTGTAAAATTATTTGAACTAGCTTGTAGAGCTAGTTCAACTCTAGTGTAAAATTATTTGAACTAGGTTATAGATCTAGTTCAACTTTAGTGTAAAACTATTTGAACTAGCTTGTAGAGCTAGTTCAACTCTAGTGTAAAATTATTTGAGCTAGCTTGTAGAGCTAGTTCAACTCTCGTGTAAAATTATTTGTACCAGGTTATAGAGCTAGTTCTACTCTAGTGTAAAATTATTTGAACTAGCTTGTATAGCTAGTTCAAATCTAGTGTAAAATTATTTGAACTAGCTTGTAGAGCTAGTTCAACTCTAGTGTAAAATTATTTGTTCTATGTTATAGAGCTAGTTCAACCCTAGTGTAAATTTATTTATACTAGGTTATAGAGCTAGTTCAACTCTAGTGTAAAATTATTTGAACTAGCTTGTGGAGCTAGTTCAAATCTAGTGTGAAATTATGTGTACTATGTTATAGAGCTAGTTCAACTCTAGTGTAAAATTATTTGAACTAGCTTGTAGAGCTAGTTCCACTCTAGTGTAAAATTGTTTGTACTAGGTTATAGAGCTAGTTGAACTCTAGTGTAAAACTATTTGAACTAGACTATGGAGCTAGTTCAACTCTAGTGTAAAATCATTTGTACTAGGTTATAGAGCTAGTTCAACTCTAGTGTAAATTTATTTGTACTAGGTTATAGAGCATGTTCTACTCTAGTGAAAAATTATTTGAACTAGCTTGTAGGGTTTGTTCAAATCTACAAGCTTCTATAGCTAGTTCAACTCTAGTGTAAAATTATTTGAACCAGCTTGTAGAGCTAGTTCAACTCTAATGTAAAATTATTTGAACTAGGTTATAGATCTTGTTCAACTTTAGTTTAAAATTATTTGAACTAGCTTGTAGAGCTAGTTCAACTCTAGTGTAAAATTATTTGAACTAGCTTATTAAGCTATTTCAACTCTACTGTAAAATTATTTGTACTAGGTAATAGAGCTAGTTCAACTCTAGTCTAAAATTATTTGTACTAGGTTATAGAGCTAGTTCTACTCCAGTACAAAAATATTTAAACTACCTTGTAGAGCTAGTTCAACTCTAGTGTAAAATTATTTGAACTAGCTTGTAGAGCTAGTTCAAATCTAGTCTGAAATTATGTGTACTATCTTATAGAGCTAGTTCAACTCTATTATAAAATAATTTGAACTAGCTTGTAGAGCTAGTTCAACTCTATTGTAAAATTATTTGTACTAGGTTATAGAGCTAGTTCAACTCTAGTCTAAATTTTTTTGTACTAGGTTATAGAGCTAGTTCTACTCTAGTACACAAATATTTAAACTACATTGTAGAGCTAGTTCAACTCTAGTGTAAAATTATTTGAACTAGCTTGTAGGGCTAGTTCAAATCTAGTCTGAAGTTATGTGTACTATCTTATAGGGCTAGTTCAACTCTAGTGTAAAATAATTTGAACAAGCTTGTAGAGCTAGTTCAACTCTAGTGTAAAATTATTTGAACTAGCTTGTAGATCTAGTTCAACTCTAGTGTGAATTTTTTTGTACCAGGTTATTGAGAGCTAGTTCAACACTAGTGTAAAATTATTTGAACTAGCTTGTAGAGCTACTTCAACACTAGTGTGAAATTATTTGAACTAGCCTGTAGGGCTAGTTCAACTCTAGTGTAAAATTATTTGAACTATCTTGTAGAGCTAGTTCAACTCTAGTGTAGAATTACATGAACTAGCTTGTAGAGCTAGTTCAAATCTAGTGCAAAATTATGTGTACTATGTTATAGAGCAAGTTCAACTCTAGTGTAAAATTATTTAAACTAGCTTGTAGACCTAGCTCAACTCTAGTGTAAAATTATTTCTACTAGGTTGTAGAGCTAGTTCAACTCTAGTGTAAAACTATTTGAACTAGACTGTAGAGCTAGTTCAACTCTAGTGTAAAATCATTTGTACTAGGTTATAGAGCTAGTTCTACTCTAGTGTAAAATTATTTGTACTAGGTTATAGAGCTAGTTCTACTCTAGTGCAAAATTATTTGAACTAGCTTGTAGAGCTTGTTCAACTCTACAAGCTTGTATAGCTAGTTCAACTCTAGTGTAAAATTATTTGAACTAGCTTGTAGAGCTAGTTCAACTCTAGTGTAAAATTATTTGAACTAGGTTATAGATCTAGTTCAACTTTAGTGTAAAACTATTTGAACTAGCTTGTAGAGCTAGTTCAACTCTAGTGTATAATTATTTGAGCTAGCTTGTAGAGCTAGTTCAACTCTAGTGTAAAATTATTTGTACCAGGTTATAGAGCTAGTTCTACTCTAGTGTAAAATTATTTGAACTAGCTTGTATAGCTAGTTCAAATCTAGTGTAAAATTATTTGAACTAGCTCGTAGAGCTAGTTAAACTCTAGTGTAAAATTATTCGTTCTATGTTATAGAGCTAGTTCAACCCTAGTGTAAATTTATTTATACTAGGTTATAGAGCTAGTTCAACTCTAGTGTAAAATTATTTGAACTAGCTTGTAGAGCTAGTTCAAATCTAGTGTGAAATTATGTGTACTATGTTATAGAGCTAGTTCAACTCTAGTGTAAAATTATTTGAACTAGCTTGTAGAGCTAGTTCCACTCTAGTGTAAAATTGTTTGTACTGGGTTATAGAGCTAGTTGAACTCTAGTGTAAAACTATTTGAACTAGACTGTGGAGCTAGTTCAACTCTAGTGTAAAATCATTTGTACTAGGTTATAGAGCTAGTTCAACTCTAGTGTAAAATTATTTGTACTAGGTTATAGAGCATGTTCTACTCTAGTGTAAAACTATTTGAACTAGCTTGTAGAGCTAGTTCAACTCTAGTGTAAAATTATTTGAGCTAGCTTGTAGAGCTAGTTCAACTCTAGTGTAAAATTATTTGTACCAGGTTATAGAGCTAGTTCTACTCTAGTGTAAAATTATTTGAACTAGCTTGTATAGCTAGTTCAAATCTAGTGTAAAATTATTTGAACTAGCTTGTAGAGCTAGTTAAACTCTAGTGTAAAATTATTCGATCTATGTTATAGAGCTAGTTCAACCCTAGTGTAAATTTATTTATACTAGGTTATAGAGCTAGTTCAACTCTAGTGTAAAATTATTTGAACTAGCTTGTAGAGCTAGTACAAATCTAGTGTGTAATTATGTGTACTATGTTATAGAGCTAATTCAACTCTAGTGTAAAAATATTTGAACCAGCTTGTAGAGCTAGTTCAACTCTAATGTAAAATTATTTGAACTAGGTTATAGATCTTGTTCAACTTTAGTTTAAAATTATTTGAACTAGCTTGTAGAGCTAGTTCAACTCTAGTGTAAAATTATTTGAACTAGCTTATTAAGCTATTTCTACTCTACTGTAAAATTATTTGTACTAGGTAATAGAGCTAGTTCAACTCTAGTCTAAAATTATTTGTACTAGGTTATAGAGCTAGTTCTACTCCAGTACAAAAATATTTAAACTACCTTGTAGAGCTAGTTCAACTCTAGTGTAAAATTATTTGAACTAGCTTGTAGAGCTAGTTCAAATCTAGTCTGAAATTATGTGTACTATCTTATAGAGCTAGTTCAACTCTATTATAAAATAATTTGAAATAGCTTGTAGAGCTAGTTCAAATCTAGTGTAAAATTATTTGAACTAGCTTGTAGAGCTAGTTCAACTCTATTGTAAAATTATTTGTACTAGGTTATAGAGCTAGTTCAACTCTAGTCTAAATTTTTTTGTACTAGGTTATAGAGCTAGTTCTACTCTAGTACACAAATATTTAAACTACATTGTAGAGCTAGTTCAACTCTAGTGTAAAATTATTTGAACTAGCTTGTAGGGCTAGTTCAAATCTAGTCTGAAATTATGTGTACTATCTTATAGGGCTAGTTCAACTCTAGTGTAAAATAATTTGAACAAGCTTGTAGAGCTAGTTCAACTCTAGTGTAAAATTATTTGAACTAGCTTGTAGATCTAGTTCAACTCTAGTGTGAATTTTTTTGTACCAGGTTATTGAGAGCTAGTTCAACACTAGTGTAAAATTATTTGAACTAGCTTGTAGAGCTACTTCAACACTAGTGTGAAATTATTTGAACTAGCCTGTAGGGCTAGTTCAACTCTAGTGTAAAATTATTTGAACTATCTTGTAGAGCTAGTTCAACTCTAGTGTAGAATTACATGAACTAGCTTGTAGAGCTAGTTCAAATCTAGTGCAAAATTATGTGTACTATGTTATAGAGCAAGTTCAACTCTAGTGTAAAATTATTTAAACTAGCTTGTAGACCTAGTTCAACTCTAGTGTAAAATTATTTCTACTAGGTTGTAGAGCTAGTTCAACTCTAGTGTAAAACTATTTGAACTAGACTGTAGAGCTAGTTAACCTCTAGTGTAAAATCATTTGTACTAGGTTATAGAGCTAGTTCTACTCTAGTGTAAAATTATTTGTACTAGGTTATAGAGCTAGTTCTACTCTAGTGCAAAATTATTTGAACTAGCTTGTAGAGCTTGTTCAACTCTACAAGCTTGTATAGCTAGTTCAACTCTAGTGTAAAATTATTTGAACTAGCTTGTAGAGCTAGTTCAACTCTAGTGTAAAATTATTTGAACTAGGTTATAGATCTAGTTCAACTTTAGTGTAAAACTATTTGAACTAGCTTGAAGAGCTAGTTCAACTCTAGTGTAAAATTATTTGAACTAGCTTGTAGAGCTAGTTCAACTCTAGTGTAAAATTATTTATACTAGGTTATAGAGCTAGTTCTACTCTAGTGTAAAATTATTT
Source organism: Triticum aestivum (assembly GCF_018294505.1). Lineage (NCBI taxonomy): Eukaryota > Viridiplantae > Streptophyta > Magnoliopsida > Poales > Poaceae > Triticum > Triticum aestivum. The sequence goes on along the minus strand of NC_057806.1, from coordinate 421,683,304 downwards.
GAACTAGCTTGTATAGCTAGTTCAAATCTAGTGTAAAATTATTTGAACTAGCTTGTAGAGCTAGTTCAACTCTAGTGTAAAATTATTCTTTCTATGTTATAGAGCTAGTTCAACTCTAGTGTAAATTTATTTATACTAGGTTATAGAGCTAGTTCAACTCTAGTGTAAAATTATTTGAACTAGCTTGTAGAGCTAGTTCAAATCTAGTGTGAAATTATGTGTACTATGTTATAGAGCTAGTTCAACTCTAGTGTAAAATTATTTGAACTAGCTTGTAGAGCTAGTTCCACTCTAGCGTAAAATTGTTTGTACTAGGTTATAGAGCTAGTTCAACTCTAGTGTAAAACTATTTGAACTAGACTGTGGAGCTAGTTCAACTCTAGTGTAAAATCATTTGTACTAGGTTATAGAGCTAGTTCAACTCTAGTGTAAATTTATTTGTACTAGGTTATAGAGCATGTTCTACTCTAGTGAAAAATTATTTGAACTAGCTTGTAGGGTTTGTTCAAATCTACAAGCTTGTATAGCTAGTTCAACTCTAGTGTAAAATTATTTGAACCAGCTTGTAGAGCTAGTTGAACTCTAATGTAAAATTATTTGAACGAGGTTATAGATCTTGTTCAACTTTAGTTTAAAATTATTTGAACTAGCTTGTAGAGCTAGTTCAACTCTAGTGTAAAATTATTTGAACTAGCTTATTGAGCTATTTCAACTCTACTGTAAAATTATTTGTACTAGGTTATAGAGCTAGTTCAACTATAGTCTAAAATTATTTGTACTAGGTTATAGAGCTAGTTCTACTCTAGTACAAAAATATTCAAACTACCTTGTAGAGCTAGTTCAACTCTAGTGTAAAATCATTTGAACTAGCTTGTAGAGCTAGTTCAAATTTAGTCTGAAATTATGTGTACTATCTTATAGAGCTAGTTCAACTCTATTATAAAATAATTTGAACTAGCTTGTAGAGCTAGTTCAAATCTAGTGTAAAATTATTTGAACTAGCTTGTAGAGCTAGTTCAACTCTACTGTAAAATTATTTGTACTAGGTTATAGAGCTAGTTCAACTCTAGTCTAAAATTATTTGTACTAGGTTATAGAGCTAGTTCTACTCTAGTACACAAATATTTAAACTACATTGTAGAGCTAGTTCAACTCTAGTGTAAAATTATTTGAACTAGCTTGTAGGGCTAGTTCAAATCTAGTCTGAAATTATGTGTACTATCTTATAGAGCTATTTCAACTCTAGTGTAAAATAATTTGAACAAGCTTGTAGAGCTAGTTCAACTCTAGTGTAAAATTATTTGAACTAGCTTGTAGATCTAGTTCAACTCTAGTGTGAATTTTTTTGTACCAGGTTATTGAGAGCTAGTTCAACACTAGTGTAAAATTTTTGAACTAGCCTGTAGAGCTAGTTCAACTCTATTGTAAAATTATTTGAACTAGCTTGTCGAGCTACTTCAACACTAGTGTAAATTATTTGAACTAGCCTGTAGAGCTAGTTCAACTCTAGTGTAAAATTATTTGAACTATATTGTAGAGCTAGTTCAACTCTAGTGTAGAATTACATGAACTAGCTTGTAGAGCTAGTTCAAATCTAGTGTGAAATTATGTGTACTATGTTATAGAGCAAGTTCAACTCTAGTGTAAAGTTATTTAAACTAGCTTGTAGACCTAGTTCAACTCTAGTGTAAAATTATTTCTACTAGGTTATAGAGCTAGTTCAACTCTAGTGTAAAACTATTTGAACTAGACTGTAGAGCTAGTTCAACTGTAGTGTAAAATCATTTGTACTAGGTTATAGAGCTAGTTCTACTCTAGTGTAAAATTATTTGTACTAGGTTATAGAGCTAGTTCTACTCTAGTGCAAAATTATTTGAACTAGCTTGTAGAGCTTGTTCAACTCTACAAGCTTGTATAGCTAGTTCAACTCTAGTGTAAAATTATTTGAACTAGCTTGTAGAGCTAGTTCAACTCTAGTGTAAAATTATTTGAACTAGGTTATA
>NC_057806.1:421672076-421681072 GCF_018294505.1 Triticum aestivum | reverse complement strand
TTATTTGAACTAGCTTGTAGAGCTAGTTCAACTCTAGTGTAAAATTATTTGAACTAGCTTGTAGAGCTAGTTCAACTCTAGTGTAAAATTATTTGTACTAGGTTATAGAGCTAGTTCTACTCTAGTGTAAAATTATTTGAACTAGCTTGTATAGCTAGTTCAAATCTAGTGTAAAATTATTTGAACTAGCTGATAGAGCTAGTTCAAGTCTAGTGTAAAATTATTTGTTCTATGTTATAGAGCTAGTTCAACTCTAGTGTAAATTTATTTATACTAGGTTATAGAGCTAGTTCAACTCTAGTGTAAAATTATTTGTACTAGCTTTATAGCTAGTTCAACTCTAGTGTAAAATTATTTGAACTATCTTGTAGAGCTAGTTCAACTCTAGAGTAGAATTACATGAACTAGCTTGTAGAGCTAGTTCAAATCTAGTGTGAAATTATGTGTACTATGTTATAGAGGAAGTTCAACTCTAGTGTAAAATTATTTGCACTAGCTTGCAGAGCGAGTTCAACTCTAGTGTAAAATTATTTGTACTAGGTTATATAGCTAGTTCAACCCTAGTGTAAAACTATTTGAACTAGACTGTGGAGCTAGTTCAACTCTAGTGTAAAATCATTTGTACTAGGTTATAGAGCTAGTTCAACTCTAGTGTAAATTTATTTCTACTAGGTTATAGAGCATGTTCTACTCTAGTGAAAAATTATTTGAACTAGCTTGTAGGGCTTGTTCAAATCTACAAGCTTGTATAGCTAGTTCAACTCTAGTGTAAAATTATTTGAACCAGCTTGTAGAGCTAGTTCAACTCTAATGTAAAATTATTTGAACTAGGTTATAGATCTTGTTCAACTTTAGTTTAAAATTATTTGAACTAGCTTGCAGAGCTAGTTCAAATCTAGTGTAAAATTATTTGAACTAGCTTATTGAGCTATTTCAACTCTACTGTAAAATTATTTGTAGTAGGTTATAGAGCTAGTTCAACTCTAGTCTAAAATTATTTGTACTATGTTATAGAGCTAGTTCTACTCTAGTACAAAATATTTAAACTACCTTGTAGAGCTAGTTCAACTCTAGTGTAAAATTATTTGAACTAACTTGTAGAGCTAGTTCAAATCTAGTCTGAAATTATGTGTACTATCTTATAGAGCTAGTTCAACTCTAGTGTTAAATAATTTGAACTAGCTTGTAGAGCTAGTTCAAATCTAGTGTAAAATTATTTGAACTAGCTTGTAGAGCTAGTTCAACTCTAGTGTAAAATCATTTGTACTAGGTTATAGAACTAGTTCAAGTCTAGTGTAAAATTATTTGTACTAGGTTATAGAGCTAGTTCTACTCTAGTGAAAAATTATTTGAACTAGCTTGTAGAGCTTGTTCAACTCTACAAGCTTGTATAGCTAGTTCAACTACAGTGTAAAATTATTTGAACTAGCTTGTAGAGCTTGTTCAACTCTAGTGTAAATTTTTTGAACTAGGTTATAAATCTAGTTCAACATTAGTGTAAAATTATTTTAACTAGCTTGTAGAGCTAGTCCAACTCTAGTGTAAAATTATTTGAACTAGCTTGTAGAGCTAGTTCAACTCTAGTGAAAATTATTTGAACTAGGTTATAGATCTAGTTCAACTATAGTGTAAAACTATTTGAACTAGAATGTAGAGCTAGTTCAACTCTAGTGTAAAATTGTGTGAACTAGCTTGTAGAGCTAGTTCAACTCTAGTGTAAAATTATTTGAACTAGATTATAGATCTAGTTCAACTTTAGTGTAAAATTATTTGAACTAGCTTGTAGAGCTAGTTCAATTGTAGTGTAAAATTATTTGAACTAGATTTTAGAGCTAGTTCAACTCTAGTGTAAAATCATTTGAACTAGGTTATAGATCTAGTTCAACTATAGTGTAAAACTATTTGAACTAGAATGTAGAGCTAGTTCAACTCTAGTGTAAAATTATCTAAACTAGCTTGTAGAGTTATTTCAACTCTAGTGTAAAATTATTTGTACTAGGTTATAGAGCAACTTCAACTATAGTGTAAAACTATTTGAACTAGATTGTAGAGCTAGTTCAACTCTAGTGTAAAATTATTTGAACTAGCTTGTAGATCTAGTTCAACTCTAGTGTAAAACTATTTGTAAACTAGCTTGTAGAGCTAGGTCAACTCTAGTGTAAAATTATTTGTACTAGGTTATAGAGCTAGTTCAATTCTAGTGTAAAATTATTTGTACTAGGTTATGGAGCTATTTCAACTCTACTGTAAATTATTTGTACTAGGTTATAGAGCTAGTTCAACTCTAGTCTAAAATTATTTGTACTAGGTTATAGAGCTAGTTCTACTCTAGTACAAAATATTCAAACTACCTTGTAGAGCTAGTTCAACTCTAGTGTAAAATTATTTGAGCTAGCTTGTAGAGCTAGTTCAAATCTAGTCTGAAATTATGTGTACTATCTTATAGAGCTAGTTCAACTCTAGTGTAAAATAATTTGAACTAGCTTGTAGACCTAGTTCAAATCTAGTGTAAAATTATTTGAACTAGCTTGTAGAGCTAGTTCAACTCTAGTGTAAAATCATTTGTACTAGGTTATAGAGCTAGTTCAAGTCTAGTGTAAAATTATTTGTACTAGGTTATAGAGCTAGTTCTACTCTAGTGAAAAATTATTTGAACTAGCTTGTAGAGCTAGTTCGAATCTAGTCTGAAATTATGTGTACTATCTTATAGAGCTAGTTCAACTCTAGTGTAAAATAATTTGAACTAGCTTGTAGACCTAGTTCAAATCTAGTGTAAAATTATTTGAACTAGCTTGTAGAGCTAGTTCAACTCTAGTGAAAAATCATTTGTACTAGGTTATAGAGCTAGTTCAAGTCTAGTGTAAAATTATTTGTACTAGGTTATAGAGCTAGTTCTACTCTAGTGAAAAATTATTTGAACTAGCTTGTAGAGCTTGTTCAACTCTACAAGCTTGTATAGCTAGTTCAACTCCAGTGTAAAATTATTTGAACTAGCTTGTAGAGCTAGTTCAACTCTAGTGTAAAATTATTTGAACTAGGTTATAGAGCTAGTTCAACTCTAATGTAAAATTATTTGAACTAGGTTATAGATCTTGTTCAACTTTAGTTTAAAATGATTTGAACTAGCTTGTAGAGCTAGTTTAACTCTAGTGTAAAATTATTTGAACTAGCTTATTGAGCTATTTCAACTCTACTGTAATATTATTTGTACTAGGTTATAGAGCTAGTTCAACTCTAGTCTAAAATTATTTGTACTAGGTTATAGAGCTAGTTCTACTCTAGTACAAAATATTCAAACTACCTTGTAGAGCTAGTTCAACTCTAGTGTAAAATTAGTTGAACTAGCTTGTAGAGCTAGTTCAAATCTAGTCTGAAATTATGTGTACTATCTTATAGAGCTAGTTCAACTCTAGTGTAAAATAATTTGAACTAGCTTGTAGACCTAGTTCAAATCTAGTGTAAAATTATTTGAACTAGCTTGTAGAGCTAGTTCAACTCTAGTGTAAAATCATTTGTACTAGGTTATAGAGCTAGTTCAAGTCTAGTGTAAAATTATTTGTACTAGGTTATAGAGCTAGTTCTACTCTAGTGAAAAATTATTTGAACTAGCTTGTAGAGCTTGTTCAACTCTACAAGCTTGTATAGCTAGTTCAACTCCAGTGTAAAATTATTTGAACTAGCTTGTAGAGCTAGTTCAACTCTAGTGTAAAATTATTTGAACTAGGTTATAGATCTAGTTCAACTTTAGTGTAAAATTATTTGAACTAGCTTGTAGAGCTAGTTCAATTCTAGTGTAAAATTATTTGAACTAGACTGTAGAGCTAGTTCAACTCTAGTGTAAAATCATTTGAACTAGGTTATAGATCTAGTTCAACTATAGTGTAAAACTATTTGAACTAGAATGTAGAGCTAGTTCAACTCTAGTGTAAAATTATCTAAACTAGCTTGTAGAGTTATTGCAACTCTAGTGTAAAATTATTTGTACTAGGTTATAGAGCAAGTTCAACTATAGTGTAAAACTATTTGAACTAGATTGTAGAGCTAGTTCAACTGTAGTGTAAAATTATTTGAACTAGCTTGTAGATCTAGTTCAACTCTAGTGTAAAACTATTTGTGAACTAGCTTGTAGAGCTAGGTCAACTCTAGTGTAAAATTATTTGTACTAGGTTATAGAGCTAGTTCAACTCTAGTGTAAAATTATTTGTACTAGTTTATAGAGCTAGTTCTACTCTAGTAGAAAATTATTTAAACTACCTTGTTGAGCTAGTTCAACTCTAGTGTAAAATTATTTGAACTAGCTTGTAGAGCTAGTTCAAATCTAGTGTGAAATGATTTGTACTATCTTATAGAGCTAGTTCAACTCTAGTGTAAAATTATTTGAATTATCCTGTAGAGCAAGTTCAACTCTAGTGTAAAACTATTTGAACTAGACTGTAGAGCTAGTTCAACTCTAGTGTAAAATCAATTGTACTAGGTTATAGAGCTAGTTCTACTCTAGTGAAAAAATATTCGAACTAGCTTGTAGAGCTTGTTCAACTCTACAAGCTGCATAGCTAGTTCAACTCTAATGTAAAATTATTTGAACTAGGTTATAGATCTTGTTCAACTTTAGTTTAAAATTATTGGAACTAGCTTGTAGAGCTAGTTCATCTCTAGTATAAATTATTTGAACTAGCTTATTGAGCTATTTCAACTCTACTGTAAAATTATTTGTACTAGGTTATAGAGCTAGTTCAACTCTAGTCTAAAATTATTTGTACTAGGTTATAGAGCTAGTACTACTCTAGTACAAAATATTCAAACTACCTTGTAGAGCTAGTTCAACTCTAGTGTAAAATTATTTGAACTAGCTTGTAGAGCTAGTTCAAATCTAGTCTGAAATTATGTGTACTATCTTATAGAGCTAGTTCAACTCTAGTGTAAAATAATTTGAACTAGCTTGTAGAGCAAGTTCAAATCTAGTGTAAAATTATTTAACTAGCTTGTAGAGCTAGTTCAACTCTAGTGTAAAATCATTTGTACTAGGTTATAGAGCTAGTTCAAGTCTAGTGTAAAATTATTTGTACTAGGTTATAGAGCTAGTTCTACTCTAGTGAAAAATTATTTGAACTAGCTTGTAGAGCTTGTTAAACTCTACAAGCTTGTATAGCTAGTTACACTCCAGTGTAAAATTATTTGAACTAGCTTGTAGAGCTTGTTCAACTCTAGTGTAAATTTTTTTGAACTAGGTTATAAATCTAGTTCAACATTAGTGTAAAATTATTTTAACTAGCTTGTAGAGCTAGTTCAACTCTAGTGAAAAATTATTTGAACTAGCTTGTAGAGCTAGTTCAAATCTAGTCTGAAATTATGTGCACTATCTTATAGAGCTAGTTCAACTCTAGTGTAAAATAATTTGAACTTGCTTGTAGAGCTAGTTCAAATCTAGTGTAAAATTATTTGAACTAGCTTGTAGAGCTAGTTCAACTCTAGTGTAAAATCATTTGTACTAGGTTATAGAGCTAGTTAAAGTCTAGTGTAAAATTATTTGTACTAGGTTATAGAGCTAGTTCTACTCTAGTGAAAAATTATTTGAACTAGCTTGTAGAGCTTGGTCAACTCTACAAGCTTGTATGGCTAGTTCAACTGCAGTGTAAAATTATTTGAACTAGCTTGTAGAGCTTGTTGAACTCTAGTGTAAAATTTTTTGAACGAGGTTATAAATCTAGTTCAACATTAGTGTAAAATTATTTGAACTAGCTTGTAGAGCTAGTTCAACTCTAGTGTAAAATCATTTGTACTAGGTTATAGAGCTAGTTCAAGTCTAGTGTAAAATTATTTGTACTAGGTTATAGAGCTAGTTCTACTCTAGTGAAAAATATTTGAACTAGCTTGTAGAGCTTGTTCAACTCTACAAGCTGCATAGCTAGTTCAACTCTAATGTAAAATTATTTGAACTAGGTTATAGATCTTGTTCAACTTTAGTTTAAAATTATTTTAACTAGCTTGTAGAGCTAGTTCATCTCTAGTATAAATTATTTGAACTAGCTTATTGAGCTATTTCAACTCTACTGTAAAATTATTTGTACTAGGTTATAGAGCTAGTTCAACTCTAGTCTAAAATTATTTGTACTAGGTTATAGAGCTAGTACTACTCTAGTACAAAATATTCAAACTACCTTGTAGAGCTAGTTCAACTCTAGTGTAAAATTATTTGAACTAGCTTGTAGAGCTAGTTCAAATCTAGTCTGAAATTATGTGTACTATCTTATAGAGCTAGTTCAACTCTAGTGTAAAATAATTTGAACTAGCTTGTAGAGCAAGTTCAAATCTAGTGTAAAATTATTTAACTAGCTTGTAGAGCTAGTTCAACTCTAGTGTAAAATCATTTGTACTAGGTTATAGAGCTAGTTCAAGTCTAGTGTAAAATTATTTGTACTAGGTTATAGAGCTAGTTCTACTCTAGTGAAAAATTATTTGAACTAGCTTGTAGAGCTTGTTAAACTCTACAAGCTTGTATAGCTAGTTACACTCCAGTGTAAAATTATTTGAACTAGCTTGTAGAGCTTGTTCAACTCTAGTGTAAAAATTTTTGAACTAGGTTATAAATCTAGTTCAACATTAGTGTAAAATTATTTTAACTAGCTTGTAGAGCTAGTTCAACTCTAGTGTAAAATTATTTGAACTAGATTGTAGAGCTAGTTCAAATCTAGTCTGAAATTATGTGCACTATCTTATAGAGCTAGTTCAACTCTAGTGTAAAATAATTTGAACTAGCTTGTAGAGCTAGTTCAAATCTAGTGTAAAATTATTTGAACTAGCTTGTAGAGCTAGTTCAACTCTAGTGTAAAATCATTTGTACTAGGTTATAGAGCTAGTTAAAGTCTAGTGTAAAATTATTTGTACTAGGTTATAGAGCTAGTTCTACTCTAGTGAAAAATTATTTGAACTAGCTTGTAGAGCTTGTTCAACTCTACAAGCTTGTATGGCTAGTTCAACTGCAGTGTAAAATTATTTGAACTAGCTTGTAGAGCTTGTTGAACTCTAGTGTAAATTTTTTTGAACGAGGTTATAAATCTAGTTCAACATTAGTGTAAAATTATTTGAACTAGCTTGTAGAGCTAGTTCAACTCTAGTGTAAAATCATTTGTACTAGGTTATAGAGCTAGTTCAAGTCTAGTGTAAAATTATTTGTACTAGGTTATAGAGCTAGTTCTACTCTAGTGAAAAAATATTTGAACTAGCTTGTAGAGCTTGTTCAACTCTACAAGCTGCATAGCTAGTTCAACTCTAATGTAAAATTATTTGAACTAGGTTATAGATCTTGTTCAACTTTAGTTTAAAATTATTTGAACTAGCTTGTAGAGCTAGTTCATCTCTAGTATAAATTATTTGAACTAGCTTATTGAGCTATTTCAACTCTACTGTAAAATTATTTGTACTAGGTTATAGAGCTAGTTCAACTCTAGTCTAAAATTATTTGTACTAGGTTATAGAGCTAGTACTACTCTAGTACAAAATATTCAAACTACCTTGTAGAGCTAGTTCAACTCTAGTGTAAAATTATTTGAACTAGCTTGTAGAGCTAGTTCAAATCTAGTCTGAAATTATGTGTACTATCTTATAGAGCTAGTTCAACTCTAGTGTAAAATAATTTGAACTAGCTTGTAGAGCAAGTTCAAATCTAGTGTAAAATTATTTAACTAGCTTGTAGAGCTAGTTCAACTCTAGTGTAAAATCATTTGTACTAGGTTATAGAGCTAGTTCAAGTCTAGTGTAAAATTATTTGTACTAGGTTATAGAGCTAGTTCTACTCTAGTGAAAAATTATTTGAACTAGCTTGTAGAGCTTGTTAAACTCTACAAGCTTGTATAGCTAGTTACACTCCAGTGTAAAATTATTTGAACTAGCTTGTAGAGCTTGTTCAACTCTAGTGTAAAATTTTTTGAACTAGGTTATAAATCTAGTTCAACATTAGTGTAAAATTATTTTAACTAGCTTGTAGAGCTAGTTCAACTCTAGTGTAAAATTATTTGAACTAGCTTGTAGAGCTAGTTCAAATCTAGTCTGAAATTATGTGCACTATCTTATAGAGCTAGTTCAACTCTAGTGTAAAATAATTTGAACTAGCTTGTAGAGCTAGTTCAAATCTAGTGTAAAATTATTTGAACTAGCTTGTAGAGCTAGTTCAACTCTAGTGTAAAATCATTTGTACTAGGTTATAGAGCTAGTTAAAGTCTAGTGTAAAATTATTTGTACTAGGTTATAGAGCTAGTTCTACTCTAGTGAAAAATTATTTGAACTAGCTTGTACAGCTTGTTCAACTCTACAAGCTTGTATGGCTAGTTCAACTGCAGTGTAAAATTATTTGAACTAGCTTGTAGAGCTTGTTGAACTCTAGTGTAAATTTTTTTGAACAAGGTTATAAATCTAGTTCAACAATAGTGTAAAATTATTTGAACTAGCTTGTAGAGCTAGTTCAACTCTAGTGTAAAATCATTTGTACTAGGTTATAGAGCTAGTTCAAGTCTAGTGTAAAATTATTTGTACTAGGTTATAGAGCTAGTTCTACTCTAGTGAAAAAATATTTGAACTAGCTTGTAGAGCTTGTTCAACTCTACAAGCTGCATAGCTAGTTCAACTCTAATGTAAAATTATTTGAACTAGGTTATAGATCTTGTTCAACTTTAGTTTAAAATTATTTGAACTAGCTTGTAGAGCTAGTTCATCTCTAGTATAAATTATTTGAACTAGCTTATTGAGCTATTTCAACTCTACTGTAAAATTATTTGTACTAGGTTATAGAGCTAGTTCAACTCTAGTCTAAAATTATTTGTACTAGGTTATAGAGCTAGTACTACTCTAGTACAAAATATTCAAACTACCTTGTAGAGCTAGTTCAACTCTAGTGTAAAATTATTTGAACTAGCTTGTAGAGCTAGTTCAAATCTAGTCTGAAATTATGTGTACTATCTTATAGAGCTAGTTCAACTCTAGTGTAAAATAATTTGAACTAG